>NC_138205.1:129007305-129144805 GCF_964194415.1 Vipera berus | reverse complement strand
AGCGTGCGGACCCGGCTTGCATCACGGAGACCTGGTTGGGCCCAGAGGGAGGTGTCCCCTGGTTGATATTTGCCCACTGGGTTTCTGGGTGCTGCACCGGCCTTGGGCTCAGGGTAGGGGCAGGGGTGTGGCAGTAGTCATGAGGGAGACCTTATGTCTGCGGGAGGCCACCATTGTCCAAATAGCCGGGTGTGAGTCTCTCCTCATGAGATGTGGCCCTAGGGCTCAGTTGGGCTTGCTGCTTGTGTACCTTTCGCCTAGTCGCATAGCAGCAGCCCTGCCTGAGCTTCTCGATATCCTCTCAGGGTTGGTGATTGAGTTCCCCAGATTTATAATTTTGGGTGACTTCAATCTGCCATCCCTGGGGGGATCATCTGAGTTAGCTCGGGAGTTCATGGCTTCCATGATGGCCATGGACCTGACGCAAGTAATTCAGGGCCCGACTCATGGGGGGGTCACACGCTCGATTTGATTTTTCTATCTGGCCGGTGGTTGGATGATCTGGGTGGGGGCTCTCCAATTGTTACGCCCCTGTCATGGACTGATCATCATCTCCTGCAGCTGGTCTTCCATTTTGCCAATCCCCATTGTGGGGCTGTTGAACTAACTAGATGGTTCCGCCCCAGGCGCCTAATGGACCCTGAGCGGTTCCAGGCGGCCCTTGAGTCCCCACCTGCCGCCATAGTTCACAGCTCAGCCGAGGCCCTAGTGGAAGCCTGGGAAAAGGCAGCCACTGAGGCACTCGACCAAGTTGTACCCATGCGGCCCCTGACCCGGTGCAGATCCCAGTGGGCTCCATGGTTCTCCGCGGAGCTCCGGGAGATGAAGCGTCGGAGACGGGGCCTAGAGAGCTGTTGGAGGTCCAGCCGGTCTGAATCCGACCGATTGCGACTAAGGTCCTTCACTAGGTCTTACCTCGCGGCGATGAGGACAGCGAGGTCAAACTACTTTGCTGCCCTCATCGCGTCCGCAGATAATCGCCCGGCCGCCCTGTTTAGGGTGACTCGCTCCCTCCTGAATCAGGAGGTGAGGGAGGAGCCCTTGCAGGGTCGTGCCGAGGAGTTTAGCCAGCATCTGTCGGACAAAATCGCTCAGATCTGGACCGGTCTGGCCTCCGACTGGGCAGAGTCCGACGGTGAGAACATGGGTGATCTTGTCGATGTCATCTGGGAGGAGTTCGACCCTGTGACTCTGGAAGAGGTGGACAGGATTATGGGGAGGCTGAGCTCCACCACATGTTTATTGGATCCGTGCCCTTCCTGGCTGGTTTATGCAGCTAGGGA
Source organism: Vipera berus (assembly GCF_964194415.1). Lineage (NCBI taxonomy): Eukaryota > Metazoa > Chordata > Lepidosauria > Squamata > Viperidae > Vipera > Vipera berus. Next base: position 129,143,522 of record NC_138205.1, on the reverse strand, counting down.
GAGGACACGAGGCTGGCTCCAGGCGGTCATATCTGCTTCTTTGAGTGAGGGTAGTTTTCCCGCCACCTTGAAGGAGGCGGTGGTGAGACCCCTCCTCAAGAAGCCTGCCCTGGACCCAGCTGTTTTAAACAACTTTCGTCCAGTCTCCAACCTTCGCTTTCTTGCGAAGGTTGTTGAGAGTGTGGTGGCGCAGCAGCTCCCTCTGTTCCTGGAGGAAGCTGATTATCTAGACCCGTACCAATCGGGCTTCAGGCCCGGGTACAGCACGGAGACGGCATTGGTCGCACTGGTGAATGATCTCTGGTGGGCTCGGGACAGGGGTTGTTCCTCTGTCCTAGTCCTATTAGACCTCTCAGCGGCTTTCGATACCATCGACCATGGTATCTTACTGCGGCGTCTTCGGGGGTTGGGAGTGGGAGGCACCGTTTTATGGTGGTTCTCCTCCTACCTCCTGGGACGTTCGCAGTCGGTGTTGGAAGGAGGGCCGAGGTCGGCCTAGAGGCCTCTTGTTTGTGGAGTGCCTCAGGGGTCGGTCCTCTCGCCTCTCCTGTTCAACATCTATATGAAGCCGCTGGGTGAGATCATTCATGGTTTTGGGGTTGGGTATCATCAATATGCTGATGATACCCAGCTTTTTATTTCTACCCCAAACCACCCCAGTGATGCCCTCTCCGTGATGTCCCGTTGCCTGGAGGCGGTCCGGGTCTGGATGGGGAGGAACAGGCTTCGGCTCAACCCTGACAAGACTGAGTGGCTGTGTGTGCTGGCGTCTCGGGAAATTCAGAATATTCCATCGTTAATTATGGGGGGTGAGATATTACCCCCCGTAGATAGGGCTCGCAACTTGGGTGTCCTCCTAGATTCACAGCTCTCCTTGGATGATCATATAGGAGCTGTGACTAGGGGGGCCTTCGCCCAGGTTCGCCTGGTGCGTCAGTTGCGGCCCTATCTAGACCGGGATGCCTTGCGCACAGTCACTCATGCACTCGTGACCTCCCGTTTGGACTACTGCAATGCTCTCTACATGGGGCTGCCCTTGAGTACTACTCGGAGGCTCCAGCTGGTGCAGAATGCAGCCACGCGAGTGGTGGTGGGGGTTTCCCGATACTCCCATGTAACACCTCTACTCCGTGAGCTGCATTGGCTTCTGGTTGTCCTCCGGGTAAGATTCAAGGTGCTGGTTACGACCTATAAAGCCCTAAATGGCATGGGTCCGGGTTACTTACGGGAGCACCTGCTGCCGGCATCAACTTCCCTTCGTCCAGTGCGCTCCCACAGAGAGGGCCTCCTTAGGGTACCGTCGGTCAAAGAGTGTCGACTGGCGGCCCCCAGGAGGAGGGCATTCTCTGTGGGCGCGCCAGACCTTTGGAACCGTTTACCGGTGGAGCTCCGGATGGCTCCCGACCTTCGCTCCTTCCGACGTGACCTAAAAACATATTTATTTGAACAAGCCGGCCTGGTCTGATGGGTTTAAAGGTAAAGGTAAAGGTTCCCCCGCACATGCGTGCTAGTCGTTTCCGACTCTAGGGGCCGGTGCTCATCTCCGTTTCATAGCCGAAGAGCCAGCGCTTGTCCGAGGACATCTCCGTGGTCATGTGGCCGGCATGACTAGACGCCAAAGGCGCACGGAACGCTGTTACCTTCCCACCGGAGTGGTCCCTATTTTTCTACTTGCATTTTTACGTGCTTTCGAACTGCTAGGTGGGCAGAAGCTGGGACGAGTAACAGGCGCTCACTCTGCTACGCGGCACTCGGGATTCGACCCGCCAAACTGCCGACCTTCCGATCGACAAGTTCAGTGTCCTAACCCACTGAGCCACCGCGTCCCCCTGATGGGTTTAGGGGTATTTTAACACTTTGTATTAATCTATTGAATTGGGCTGTTGTATTTAATATTTCTTTTAATTTTTATATATTGTATTTTATTGTATTGCCCTGTACACCGCCCTGAGTCCTTCGGGAGAAGGGCGGTATAAAAATTAAATTAAATAAATAAAATAAATAAATGTCGACCTACCTACCTACCTACCTACCTACCTACCTACCTACCTATCTATCTATCTATCTATCTATCTATCTATCTATCTATCTATCTATCTATCTATCTATCTATCTATCTATCTATCTATCTAATTGTTATGCTTCCCCTCTTTCCTATAAGGTGACTGGGTGGTTTACAAGTTATAAACCAACCAAAACATTTTTGATAAGTTTTTTTTCTCTCCAAAGTTAAAATACAACATTGGGAAAAGAACAAAGAAAAAAAGGAAAAAAGAAGAAATAAATATCAATTTTATTTGTTGACAATAAAAATTTAAAAACTTGTACAAAAAATAACAAACAACACATACAGGTAGTCCAACAGTTTGTTTAGTGACTGAAGTTACAACGGCACTGAAAAAAAGTGACTTATGACCGCTTTTCACATGACCGTTGCAGTGTCCCCATGGTCCCATGATCAAAATTCAGATTCTTGGCAAGTGACTCATATTTATGACGGTCGCGGTGTCCCAGAGTCACATGATCTGTTTTTGAGACCTTCTGACAAGCAAAGTCAACGGGGGAAACCAGATCTGCTTAACAGCTACAGTGATTTGCTTAACAAATGCTCAAAAAATAGGCCACAAAATGGGCCTATTGACATCTACCTTGCTTAGCCACGGAAATTTTGGGCTCAATTGTGGTCATATGTCAAGGACTACTTTTACTTAAGAGGTATGCCTGGTTTATGTGTAGGTAGACGGATTGAGTGAGGATCAAATTGCAAATCAAATATGTGTAGAGAGAGAGAGAAGTTTATACAAAGGAGCATTTTAGAAAGCTGGATGGTAAACAAGGATTACAAAGGATGAAAGGCAGATTTAAATATGGGTTTTTTCTCCTTTGATTTATTTATTTGTCTTTTTTATATATAAAGCTGTCCATCTCATAATTAAGTGAATCGGAGGGGGGGAGCTACATCAAAGTTAAAAAACAAACACACAAATTAATTTTCATATTAAAAACTTTGAAAGGCACCACAAAAGAGAAAAAAAACTTTTTAAACCTTGTTGGCTTAATTTTTGACCCACTTTCTGCATTTATCAATCTACTATGAAAACTCTCATGTCTGTTTGTCACCTTCAATTGGGTGAAATGGTGGATCTCAGGGAAACAATTTTTGATTTGAGGTACCTCAAATGCGATGTCTTGCGCCCGAAATTCAGAATACATCTCTCCTGTAGGATTGAAATTTGGAAAAAGTATAACTGATTCAGCACTGCCATGTCAATGCCCCCTCCCCCCTCCCCCTCCCCCCTCCCCCCCACCCCCGCTGCCACAGATCATCATTTTCAATGCTCTTTGCCAATCCTCTGCAGGAAGTCTAAATTTGATCGCCAATGCTTCCTGGTAACTTCCCACAAGTCAAGGGGAAGCTGGCAGGAAATCTGAACTTGATTATGATGGCCAAAGATTCCTCACAACTTCCCACAAGTCAATGGGGAAGCCAGCAGGAAGTCTAAAGATTATGATTGCTAATGCTCCCTGAGAGCTTCCCATAAGTCTGTGGGGATGGTGGCATGAAGTGTGAACTCAGTCATGATGGCCAATGCTTCCTGGCAGCTTCCCACAAGTCAATGGGGAAACTAGCAGGAAATCTAAACTTGATCATCATTGCCAGTTCTCCCTAGTAGCTTCCCATAAGAAGCAAAATAAATACTTTCCAGGAGGAAATATATGTAATCTTAGGAGTATGATCAAATTCTCCAAAGCACCTGAAAGCAGGACAAGAAGCAACGGATGGAAACTAGTCAAGGAGAGAAGCAACCTAGAACTAAGGAGAAACTTCCTGACAGTTAGAACAATTAACCAGTGGAACAACAACCTCCCTCCAGAAGCTGTGAATGCTCCAACACTGGAAGTTTTTAAGAAGAGACTGGACAGCCATTTGCCTGAAATGGTATAAGGTTTCCTGCCTGAGCAGGGGGTTGGACTAGATGACCTCCAAGGTCCCTTCCAACTTCTTCTTCTTCTTCTTCTTCTTCTTCTTCTTCTTCTTCTTCTTCTTCTTCTTCTTCTTCTTCTTCTTCTTCTTCTTCTTCTTCTTCTTCTTCTTCTTCTTCTTCTCCTCCTCCTCCTCCTCCTCCTCCTCCTCCTCCTATTATTATTATTATTATTATTATTATTATTATTATTATTATTATTATTATTATTTTGATGAAATAACAAAGAATTACAATTTAACACAAACAGGAAAAAATCTACAAGGTTCTGATACAACAAGAAAAATGGAATGGACTATAGAATTATCAGGAGATAATTCTATAGTCCATCAAAGTATGGCAGACAGAAAGTATTCATCTTAATTACTTCAACTTTTGTATTCCCAACAACATTTGTAAAAATACAGGAACCACGGATAAGTGGATTACATCGACTTGGAAAACTATTCTGCAAAAGAAGAAGACAAGAGACAGATACAAGAGATTTGACTCGCCCCACTAGATGGACTATTACGTGAATAAACATTTGTTTGAATATGGCTAAAAGAACAGAGAATTTTGAACATAAAGGGGTCTTATAACAAGAATGATAATTTAAGTAATATAGTATGTTCTATAATATATGAAATGTAAAAATAGCAGGTTGATATAACTTGTATTAATATAAGTGAAATATAAACTAACTAAAAAGAATGTTATATCTAAATATTATAAGATAGATAAAAAGTATAGTATTTTTATAATGCATGACATAAAATATTGGGATGATGTACCTAAATGGGAAAATTTGGACAGTTAGATGACTAATATGAAGAAATTATGACTGATAAAAATTGGATTGAATATAAGGGAAATTAAGTATAAACAAAAATTATGAAAATAGGATGCATGCTGAACTAATGAGATGATGGTTATGAGAATATAAGCTGAAAAAATGTTATATAGATATAAAAATGTTATATAAATATAAAAACTGCCTATATCTAATCATTTATATATTGAAAATATTAAGAATTATATTTTGGCTAAGGTTGAAGAAGGAGAATACAAATGGAAGAAGGGAAGATCAAAGAAATATATCATTAATAATATATTAATTGTGGAATTATCAAATTTAATCATTATTGATTGTTAATTAATTATTATTGTCCTTTTTTCTTGTTAAAATATAAACCAAGACAACACACTGTACAGCAGACACTGGAGATTGTTATAGTTAAAACCCAATAAAATATTTATAAAAAACAACAATAACAACAACAATCATCAAACAAGGAAAAATAGTGAAAACTGAACGAATAATATTAAAAGTTTGGATGAGGAAGATACTATAAATACTTGGGTATCCTTCAAGCTGACAACATCAAGCACACTGAAGTCAAGAAAAAGATTAGAGGTGACTACATCAAGAGAATGAAGAAGATCTTAAAAGTCTAAACTCATTGGAGGAAATATCGTGAAGGCAATCAACACCTGGGCAATTCCAGTCATTAGATACACAGCTGGAATAGTGGACTGGACTCAAGCAGAACTAAAAGCAATGGATAGGAAGATCAGAAAAATAATGACAATGAATCATGCCCTTCATCCATGCAGTGACATTGACAGACTCTATCTACCAAGGCAAATAGGCAAAAAAAGGCAAAAAAAAAATAGGTGGACATGGAATGCTGCAAGTACATCAGGTGGTTGAAGAAGAAAAAATGGCTTTGAGAGAATATCTGAAGGACAACGATGAAGATGCACTGAAATTAGTAGATCAGGAAGGCTTACTGACTACTGGAGAGACCAAACTGGCCTACAAGAAAGACCAAATGAAGAACAGAATGGAGGCATGGGAAGACAAAGCACTACATGGCCAGTACATTAAAAAAACATACCTGGGAAAGCAGATAATAACAAGACCTGGCAATGGCAAAGAGCAAGAAAGTTGAAGAAAGAGACTGAGAGACTAATCCTGGCTGCACAAGACCAAGCCTTAAGGACAAATGCATACAAAGTCAAAATTGAGAAGACAGCAAGTGTTATGTATGCAGGCACCTGCATAGCAACAGCCACCAGGGGGTGTTGGCCTGAACGGTTTTGGCGGGAAACCCAGTTTCGGCGGGAAACCTAGGGCCAACCCCATTGGCTGTCCGCTCACCTGGCTAGGTATTTAAGGAGGCCAGGAAACCCTCATCCCTCAGTTCACTACCCCCCTCCAATAAAGAGCTGAACTCACACACCGGCTGGCGTCTCTTCCTTGCGTCGGACCCACTACACAATAGTGGCGACGAAGGTGGGATGCTGCCGACCAAGAGCTGAAGTTACTGGGGAAATGCTCCGCGAGCTGAAGGAAAAGGCATTTTTCCTTCCTTCTCTCCCCACGACCGCCAGCTGACCGGACCACGCCGAGCACCGCATCCGCGACTGCGACCGGACCGCAACAGCACCGCCATGGCAAGAGCCAGACAACCCCACGAATTCGATACCCGCCGCCCCGAGACCTGGGCCCGTTACCTGGCTCACGCCGAACTGTACATGTGGTTCAATCAGATATTGGAGGACGGTGCGAAGGTGGCCGCCCTGCTCTGCATCGGAGGGCCAGCGCTGCTGGAGATCGCCGCGAACCTGTTCACCCAGGAGGCCATCAACACCGTTGCATACCAGGACCTCATGGCCAGGCTCAACGCCCACTTCAGACCCCGGTGCTCCAAAGTGGCTGCGCGGTTGCAATTCGAAAAGAGGGACCAGCGCCCCGACGAGACCGGTGCCAAATTCCTCGCCGCCCTATGAGAAGCCACCGTCGCCTGCAGGTTCTCGAACTTGGAGGAGCGGCTACGGGACCGGCTGATCTGCAGCCTACGAGACAGGCGGCTGCAAGAGCACCTGTTCGAGAGAGAGGAGGTTTCGCTCCAGGAAGCTGAGGATGCCATCCTAGCCCACGAGGCGGCCTGCGGGGCCGTCCAAGCATGCCAGGAAACCCGGACCGGCAGCCAGGCGACCAGCATCCACCGGCAAATTGCCACGGAGGAGGACGACCAGAGCATCGACCTCCTCCAGCGGAAGTCGACCCCCGACCAGCGAGCCAGACACCCAGACAAGCCCAGGCCTCCCAGCAACATGAGCCACGTTCTCGCTTCCCTCCAAGGCGGCGCCATCTTTGCAAGACTCAATCTTGCACAGGCGTACCAGCAACTCACGGTTACTAGGGCAACAGCTGACATTCAAACCATAGTAACACACAGGGGGGCGTTCCGGGTGAACAGGCTGCAGTTTGGAGTTAGCGTCGCTCCTGGCATCTTCCAGGAAGTCATGGAGAAGACACTCAAGGGCATTCCAGCAGTCTGCCCCTATTTTTTTTTATAAATTTTATTAAACAAATTTTAAATAAAAAAACAAGAATATTATTACAAAGTACTGAAAAGTGCATCAAATAGAAAAACACCAAAACATCCTAGACACCAAAAAAACAAAAACAACAACATTAGACAGGACCGGGGAGTGTAATACTAGCCCTAATTTCTTTTTCTCGTGCATCCCAGGCTAAGTAACCTTTAATTACCAAATATTAGAAATCTATAATTGTATATATCTCCAGATTCTATACCTCAAATAATAATACACAATCATCTGGTATTTCCGCCGTTGAGATTAAATATTCTATTTTGTAACCATGAATAGAGTCTGCCCCTATTTTGATGACATCCTGATTGCAGGAGCATCAGCAGAGGAACTAGCAGGTAGGCTCAGGGAGGTACTGTCCAGGCTACGCACAGCTGGACTTAAACTTAAGAGGGAGAAATGCAGCATAGGGGTTCCCTCCACAGAATTCTTGGGGTTCAGAGTAGATGACAGGGGAATCCACCCCACAGAATCCAAAGTGAGGGCCATCAAACTAGCACCCACACCCAAGAACAAGGCAGAGCTACAGGCATTCCTGGGCCTGTTGAATTTCTACCATGCATTCCTCCCACACAAGGCAGCCATTGCAGAGCCACTCCACAGGCTAATAGACAAGCAGGCAGCATGGGTCTGGACTGCCGCACACGACCAGAGTTTCAGGGCCCTGAAAGCATTACTGTCGGATAAGTCCACAGTAACCCATTTCATTGAGTCCAAGCCCATTTGCATCGCATGCGATGCATCCCCTTACGGTGTGGGCGCAGTACTCAGTCACCTTGAGCCCAACGGGGCGCAAATCCCCATAGCCTATTATTCCAGGACGCTGTCTGGAGCAGAAATAAACTACGCCCAAATTGACAAAGAAGCCCTGGCAATCGTGGCAGGAATCAAGAAATTCCACGATTATCTGTATGGCAGGGAGTTCACTGTCTACACGGACCACAAACCACTCCTGGGCCTGTTCACAACGGACAGGCAGACTCCCCAAATTCTGTCCCCCAGAATGCTCCGGTGGTCCATCTTCCTTGCAGCCTACAATTGCAAGCTGGTGCACAAGCCAGGGAAGGAGATGGGCCACGCAGACGGTCTAAGTAGGCTACCCTTAGACACCCCTGATCCAGCCCCAGCCCCAGCCACACAGATCCTAGCCCTGCAGGAACTACCAGAGTGCCCAGTTCATGCCAAGGACATTGCCAGCCACACAGCCACAGACAATATCATGAGCAGGGTGCACTCATGGGTTTGCACGGGGTGGCAGGACAAATCCCCGGGGCCTGATTTCCAGGCCTATTTCACCAGACGCAACGAGATCTCCACGCACAGGGGCTGCCTCCTCTGGGGTAGCAGGGTCATCATCCCCACTGCAGTACGGGCCAGGGTATTGGACTCCTTACACGAGGGACACCCGGGGGTGGTGAGGATGAAGGCTCTGGCCAGAAGCTACCTCTGGTGGCCAGGGCTGGACAAGGACATTGAGGAACGGGTCAAGGCCTGTTACACATGCCAGAGATCCAGGCCAGAAATGCCACACGCACCAGTGCACCGGTGGGAGGCCACACACACACCCTGGTCCTGCATCCACATTGACTATGCGGGGCCATTCCAGGGCCAACTGTTTTTAGTAGTGGTGGACAGTCATTCCAAGTGGTTAGAGGTAGTCCCTGTTCCCAACATGACCTCGGGGAGGACAATCCAGGTGCTCTGAGCTCTCTTTGCCACACACGGCCTCCCCGACGTAATTGTGTCTGATAACGGGCCTCAGTTTACCGCTACTGATTTCCAGGCATTCTTGAAGGCGAACTGGATTAGGCACGCCACCTCCGCGCCCTTCCATCCATCGACCAACGGGCAAGCTGAACGGATGGTAAGGACGACCAAGGACGCACTCCGGCGCATCATTAGCGGGGACTGGCATCACAGACTGGCGAAATTCCTACTCGCCCAACACACTACACCATGCGTGGCTACCGGGAAGAGCCCAGCAGAACTGCGATGGGGACGGCGTCTCATCACCAAGCTGGACCGTTTACACCCAGACCGGACAGGTGCTGAGACAGTTAGGTCACAACCACCACCATCAGCATCATCATCATCGTCTTCATCGCCATCATCACCTGCACACAGAGTTCTCAACGTGGGGGACCTGGTCTGGGCTAGGAACTACAATTAGCAGGAGATACCTATCAGACTGCACATGCTGCATTATAAAGCCACACATATTATGATTCAAAGAACAGACTTAACTTTGATCAGCTTGGTATTCTGCAATTGTTCCTTATTATGCATCTTATCCCTTCATCGTTGATTTCACTTGATTAATGAAATCTGGATTATTCAAGAATCATGCAGGAAGGATAGGCGAGATTCAGGCAGGATGCGTCCTATCTTGCTTTCTTCCAAATTCTTGCTTCGCTCACTGCTTTTATTTTCTGCCAGCCGAGCAATTAATAAGGCACATTTTGCAAAAAAAGTGATTTAGAATAATCGTTTGGGATACTTATTCATACCTAAATACTTTTGTAAAAGGGGAGCAATCTTTCTCTCACTCATTGAAGTTGACTGAGGTTTAATTTGGCTTGTCATTTTTTTAGCCAGAAGCTGATTAGCAGCGCGTCAGATAATATCGTACAGCATTTTATGCAACTCTAAAGCGTTTCTTAAGAAGTTTTCCCTGGAACCCTTACAGGTAACAGTTACAATGCCAATCTCTAAGCTAGGCATGGCTGACGGGGTGGTTTATCTTTTTTTTTTTAAAGAATTAATAACAATTAAAAAAAATACACACTAAAAAAGAAAGGAAATAGAAAGCAAAAAGTGCAGAATGTAAAAAGTAGAAAAGAAAGATAAAATAACAACATAGTAAAGAGAAAGAAAAGGAGTACAGGTAATCCTCGATTTACAACTGTTTGTTTAGTGACTGTTTGAAGTTACAACAGCACTGGAAAAAAAGGGATCTAGGACTATTTGTTCTGAACCAGCCTGCTACCGGCCTTGCAATAAGGCAAACCCCTGTTCAAACAGTAGAGACTGGAGAGCGTCTAAGGCTGGAAAGCGTCTGCCAAGATTTATTACTCAAATAACAGAACAAGAAACAAAAACACTGGAACTTGAATCCTCAAACGGAAGGGTTGCTTTCAGCAACCAGCCCTTCCCCAAACACTCCTTTTATTTAGAGATCAGGGCGTGGCCTCCCGGTGCCTCCTCCCGAGGAGTCCCACAGCCTTTCTCTGTTTGGTCCTGCTCGACTGCCTCCTGCGTCGGGCGTCCTTGAACAGGGCCAGCTGTGGGTCATCATCCTCCGCACTATCGGGCTCACGCAGCTGAGAAGAGGGCCCTGGCTGGGGGCTCTGCGAAGCCTCCAAGCCATCATCAGCCGGTTCGTCTTCCACACACTCCTCCTCCCCCTCATCTGAGTCATCCGACACATCTGAGCCGGCTGCCGGACCCACAGGCTGGCCCTGAGTCACAACACTATTTTTCATACTTATGACCATTGCAGCATCCCTGTGGTCACATGATCAAAATTCAGACCCTTGGCAAGTGACGGTTGTAGTGTCCCTGGATCACGTGGTCACCCATTCTAACTTTCTGAACAAGCAAACTCAGTGGGGAAGCCAGATTCACTTGATGACTGTGTTACTAACTTAATAACTTCAGTGATTCACTTAACAAATGTGGCAAGAAAGGTCGTAAAATAGAGCAAAACTCACTTGACAACTGTCTCGCTTAACAACAGAAATTTTGGGCGCACTTGTGGTCATAAGTCAAGGACCACCTGTGTTCCTTCCTTTTAGTTTTAGCATTCTTAATCTTTAGTCAAGTATAACGTCCTAGGATTTGGTTTCTTTTCACTTTTTCCTTTGACCCTTCTGACAAAATTCTTCAAACTTTTAAAATGCCTCTTTGGTAAATTCAATATAGAAAAATGATCCATGTAATTCTCTTGGTTTGTTATGGAATAGTAGTTAAAGTGCCGGCCTAGAAACCAAGAGACTGTGAGTTCTAGTTCTGCTTTAGGAATGCTGTTAGTTTGCTACCTTGAGTCACTTATAAAGGAAGGATTAAAAAAAATCTAATCAATAAAATTATTAAGACATCAGCCAGCTTCTTTTTATGTCCAGTGTAGAATCTTTTTCTACACCATTCTTATCATCTGTCATTTTTAAATCCACAGATCAGTATTATTTATGATAAAGTCACAATCTTGTCAGTTAGAACTTATTTTATTTATTTATTAAATTTCAATGCTGCTCAACTCCACTATAGGTAATCCTCAACTTACAACCACAACTGAGCCCCAATTTACCATTGTTGTGAATTTTGCCCCACTTTAAGACCTTTCTTACCATAGTTGTTAAGTCAATCGCTGCAGTTGTTGTTAGTAATATATTGTTGTTTCTGAAGATGATTAGAACAGGAACTAGGAGAATTCAGTGGCCATTTGAAGGAGCTGACCATGGTTTGAACAAACCACGGCTACTGACACTCTAAAACCACCATTGTCTTATGATTTCCTTGTGAGGACCAACTGTATGGAGCACGTATGTGTGATCTCAACTCCTCCCTTTATCCATAGAGGAATCACGAGCCATATACTTGCCAGCCCTTAGAATAACAGTTGGAAGGGACCTTGGAGGTCATTTAGTGCAACGCCCAGCTCCAGCAGGAGAGTCTATACCATTTCAGACAAATGGCTGTCCAATCTCTTCTTTAAAATCTCCAACTGATAGGGCATTCACAATACCTGGAATGCAAACCATTCCATTGGTTGATTGTGATTGATTTGCCATTCCTTCCCCAGAAGTCTGATCATGATAGTTTATCAATTCTAAGGGAAGTAGTTATCTTAACACATTTACGACTAGTTTGTGGTTTGTTTTGGTTAGCTTAATGAAGGTTCTTGATCTGGGAATGCTCAGACAGATGTTATTATGGGATGTTTCTTTTTCCCAAAGAGCATGGTTGATGGTATCTAAAGCTGCTGAGATATCAGGTAGAACCCATATGCGGATAGGATTCTACAGGTAGTCCTCGACTTAAGACCACAATTGAGCCCAACCTTTCTGTTACTAAGCAAGACAGTGTGTAAGTGAGCTTGGCCCCATTTTTCTTGCCACAGTTGTTAAGTGAATCATTGCAGATGTTAAGCTGGTAGCACAGCTGCTAAATGAGTCTGGCTTCCCCATGGATTTTGATTGTCAGAAGGTCACAAAAGGGGATCACATGACCCCAGGACACTGCCACCATCATAAATATGAGTCAGTTGCCCATTTTGATCACATGACCATGAGGGATGCTGGAATAGTCGTAAGTGTGAAAAACAGTCATAAGTCACTTTTTTCAGCGTTGTTATAACTTTGAACGGTCACTAAATAAAATGCTGTAAGCTGAGGACTATCTGTACAAGGGGACTCTGAGCCAGTTATAATTGTTTATCCCTCCTTACTGACATCTTTTAAACACAGTTTACAATTAGAAAATTATCTTCTGAGTCCAATGTTAAAAAATATCCTTCAATACGTCCAATATTAATATATTTTGCTTCATTCTGTATTAGTAAATCATATTTAATTGCCATCTTTAGGTCCTTCCTGTACTTTCTACACTTCAAAGTCTCATCATGCTTTTTAAAAGAGAATTCAAAACAAAAGCATTTTCCCACGGGAAGGATTCTTACAATGAATTCCCAAAGTCATATTTCCAATTCTTAATCCATTTGCAGCTTTCCAAAATCAACATTCTAATATGTTTGCTGTTGATTACAAAACATTTTTAAATCTTTAATCTTGCATTTAAAACTTCTTTTGAAAAGGATTGGAGGAAACTCAAGCCAGTGTTGTAAATCTGTCAATCCAAAGGTTCCTCATAGCTGAAAAGTAATGAACCTGTATTTCCCTCTGGTGGCTTAAAAACAAACAAACAGTTCCCCTAAACTTCTTCCTGCTGCCAATAATGGGATGAATCATAAACTGAGCTCAGATAAGATAGAGGTATTTCTTGTGGTTAGGATTTCAGAGATCAGGTAGATCTATTTATTCTGATTTATTTATATTAACACTTATATCTTCATTAGATTTATAACCTACTATAATCCAATGACTCTCGCCATCTTCCATGATATGACAGCATTAACAGAATTACAGAATTACAGAGTTGGAGGGGACCTTGGAGGTCATATAGTCAAGCCCCACCCCGCTCAAGTAGGAAACCATGCTTGAAAAAGTGGCTTTGCTTTTTTTCCAGACAAGCGGCTGTCCAGTCTCTTCTTAATAACTTCCAGTGATGGAGCAGCCACAACTTCTGGAAGCAAGTCATTCCAATGATTAATTGTCCTAACTGTTGGGAAATTTCTTCTTAGTTCTAGGTTGGATACCTCCTTGATTAGTTTCCAGCTGTTGCTTCTTGTCCTGCCTTCAGGTGCTTTGGAGAATAGGTTGGCCTAAATAGTATAGTATAGTATCGTATAGTATCGTATAGTATAGTATAGTATCGTATAGTATAGTATAGTATAGTATAGTATAGTATAGTATAGTATAGTATGGTATGGTATGGTATGGTATGGGATGGGATGGGATGGGATGGGATGGGATGGGATGGGATGGGATGGGATGGGATGGGATGGGATGGGATGGGATGGGATAGGATAGGATAGGATAGGACAGGACAGGACAGGACAGGACAGGGTAGGATAGGATAGGATAGGATAGGATACTATGAGAGGCTAAAATAACCAAAGAGTTAAATCAAAGTCATCAAAGCAAGAAAGCCGTGTAAACAGAGCTCCTAAATAAAATCAAAGTGAAAGTAAAGATGCAACCAAAAATAAAAGTCAAGGGACACCATGAACTTAGCAGGAAGGATTCCCCAACAGGACAGTTTTTAAACAGGGTCCCAGAAACCGTCAAGAAGTTCAGTTTGATTTCAGGAGATTCTTCCAAGCATCAGTGGTGTCTCACTCGCTCTCTTCCTAAATGATCTAGTACAGGGGTAGGCAACCTCGGCTCTTTTATGAGACTCATGGACTTCAACTCCCAGAATTCCTGAGCCAGCCATGCTGGCGGAGGAATTCTGGGAGTTGAAGTCCATGAGTCATAAAAGAGCAGAGGTTGCTTACCCCTGATCTAGTAGGTTGGGCTGATTTCAATTGGAGCAGTGATCCTGCAGCTGTAAAGATTTATTAGTTAAAACCAGCACTTTAACTGATGATCACCATGCAGCACATTGTGTGCAGTTAGCAACTGGGTTTCTCTGTTGTAGAGCAAGTGAAAGCAAAGAGTTGAGCTAGATAACCTCCCAACTCTGTTACTCTTATGTTCTGTGTTGTTCTAAATGTCCAAATAGATTAGAATATAATTTTTTATTGGCCAAGTGTGGTTGGACACATAAGGAATTTTTCTCCTTAGTGTACATACAAGTAATAGTGATAATCATGATTGTAAACAACATGAACATACACTCATAAATCATGATGCAATACTTAGTGATAATCATAGAATACTAGCTAAGCAAACAACATAAATCATACTAGGGTACTAAAAAAAGCCAATATAAATTGTAAGATACAAGCAACAAAGTTATAGTCATAGGAAGATGAAGATGACAGGTAATAGGACAGATGAGGAGTATCATCATAGTAATGCAGCTTTACTAATTAGTTTGACAGTATTGTAGGAATTAGTTATTAGTTGTTAAGCTAATTCTTGGTCATACAGATTGTCCTCGACTTGCAACAGCTCATTTAGTGACTGTTGGAAGTTACAATGGCAGTGAAAAAAGTGAGTTAGGGCTGTTTTCACACTTACAACCATTGTAGCATCCCAGAGATCAGGTGACCAAAATTTGCAGGTTATCTTAACAACTAACAACTGTAGTGATTCACTTAACAACTGGGGCAAGAAAGGTCATATGATGGGGGAAAACTCACAACTATCTTGTTTAGCAACGGAAATTTTGGGTTCAAATTGTAGTCATATGTCAAGGACTATCTGTATAAGGTGGTACAGTGATCCAACTTTTTAGATGTTTTATTTACTCTACTAACTCGCTCTCTTTCTCCCTCCTTCTGTCTCTCTCTCTCTGTCTCTCTCTCTGTCTCCGTCTCTCTTTCTCTCTATTTCCCTCTTTCTCTTTTCTCTTTTTTCCCTCTCTTTCACTCTTTCTCTCTCTCCTTCCCTCTTTCTCTCCTTTTCCCCTCTCTCTTTCTCTGTTTCTCCCCCTCTCTCTTCTCTCTTTTTCTCTCTCTCTCTTTCCCTCTTTTTCCCTCTCCCTCTTTCTCTCTTTCTCTCTCTCCCTTTTCTCTCTCTCTTGCTCGCTCTTGCTCTCTTGCTTTCTCTCTCTCTCTCTCTCTCTCTTCATCTCTCTCTCACACACACTCTTTCTCTCTCTCTCTTTGGTAAACTGCCAAGATTCCAGTAGCTGGCAATATATGAAAGGAGATTTAGAAGGAGGAGAGAATAGATAAATAACTGGGTGTCTAGAGCAGGGGTAGGCAACCTTGGTATAGGTAGTCCTTGACTTTCAAACATTCGTTTAGTAACTGTTTGAAGTTACAATGGCTGTGGGGAAAAGTGACTTACAATCGTTTTTCACACTTATGACCGTTGTAGCATTCCCCTGGTCACTTGATCAAAATTCAGACACTTGGCAACTGGCTCATATTTATGATGGTCACAGTGTCCCGGGGTCACATCATCTCCTTTTGTGACCTTCTGACAAGCAAAGACAACGGGGGAAGGCCAGATTCACTTAACGACTGTGTGACTATCTTAACCACTGCAGTGATTCACTTAACAACTGTGGCAAGAAAGGTCGTAAAATGAGGCAAAACTCACTTGACATCTGTCTCGCTTAACAACAGAAATTTTGGGCTCAATTGTGGCTGTAATTCGAGGACTACCTGTACTTTCAGATTTTCCTCGATAAATCAATGAACAAATGTAAAAAATTCTTTTTTACTCCTTTGGTTTGTTATTGTTCTGTTGCTAAGTTGCACGTCAACCCCCCACCCCATCCTCCACTGTCTCCTGGAGTCTGTCCAAATTCATGCTCTTTGCGTCGATGACCCTATCTAACCGTCTCATCCCTTGCCGTCCCTTCTCCTCCTGCCTTCCATCTTTCCCAACATCAGGCCTTTCTCCAAGGAGTCCTCTCTCTCCTCATTTGGTGGCCGAAGTATTTGGGCTTCAGCTTCATTATCTGCCCTTCCAAAGGACAGCCAGGGTTGACTTGCTTTAGCGTTGACCGATTGGATCTCCTTGCAGCCCAAAGGATTCACAAGAGTCTTCTCCAACACCGCAAGTTGAAAGGATCAATTTTTTGACATCTAAGGGGCTGCCCCAAAGAAGAGGGGGGAGGGGGTTTCCACCTATTCTCCAAAGCAGCTGAAGGCAGGACAAGAAACAACGGATGGAAACTAATCAAGGAGAGAAGCAACCTGGAACTAAGGAGGAATTTGCTGACAGTGAGAACAATTACAGATAGCCTTCGACTTACAACCATAATTGAGCTGAAAATTTCTGTGGCCAAGCAAGACAGTTGTTGTGAATTTTGCCCCATTTTATGAGTGAATCTGCTTTCTCAATTAACTTTTCTTGTCAGAAGGTCACAAAAGGGGATCACATGACCCTGGGACAGTGCAACCATCATAAATATGAGTCAGTTGTCAAGCATCTGAAATTTGATCACCTGAACATCGGGGTGCTGTAACGGTGTAAGTGTGAAAAATAGTCACAAGTCACTTTTTTCAGTGCGGTCGTATCTTTGAACAATCAGTAAATGAACTGTTTTAAGTTCAGGACTATCTCTAATCAGTGGAATGGCTTGCCTCTAGAAGTTGTGGACGGTCCATCACTGGAGGGTTTTTTTTTAAAAAAAAAAAGATTGGACGACCATCTTTATGAAATGGTATAAAGTCTCCTCCTTGAGCGGGGGATTGGATTAGAAGACCTCCAAGGTCCCTTCCAACTCTGTTATTTGGTGCTCAGCCATCTTTCGGTCCCACAGCCTTACATTACTCCTGGGAAAACCTTAGCTTTAACAGACTAGATGGTTTAAGAACTTGTATGCTTCCGGCCATAATTACGCAGAACTACTGAAAGTACAAAACATCCCAAAGCTTTAAGTATCGCTTAGTGGGAACCAGTTGAGTCTTGCTGTTCTCAGCCAAGCTGGAACCAAATTTGCTGACCTTGGTCTAGCAAAAATAGTGTGAAATCCTACAGCACAGTGTGTATCCCAGAACTGCGTTTCTTAACCTTATTATTTTTTAAAATGATAGGATCTTAAAGCTGTTGCAGTTGAGAAACATTGCCCTAAAGCTGGAAATCTAGATCCAAATTCCCAGAGTTGAATTATGATGATCTGAGATGATCTGTGGAGAACTTGCCCAGTGAAGACCTCCAGGGTCCCTTTTAATTCTAGAATTCTAGGATGAGAACCTCCTTCTCAACTTGTCACCGAGATTTCAAGGGCACCAAAACATCTTGACATGAAAAGATTTAGAAGCAACTGAGTGAGTCTGGAATGTTGCTCACAATTTCAGTGACAGGAAAACCACAACGGCTTAGATTACCTCACAGATGGAATTAGGCAGTCCCATGCTGAGCTGCCCTATGACTGGATGGTTTATAAATGCTGGTTGCCCTGTGCACCAGATCAGTTGATCTATCCAGAGCTGTTCCTCACAGGCTGGTGATGAAGATGTGGGAGTCAGTTCTTTGTGCTCTCCTGTCCACTCTCATTTCCCTCATCTTTGGTGGACTCCATGCAATTGGAGTGTTTCGCCAGAAGAGACCAAATGAACCACCCTTGGACAAGGGTTTTATTCCATGGTTAGGTTATGGGCTAAGTTTTGGCAAACGCCCCATCGCATTTTTGGAAAAGATGAAGAAGAAACACGGAAGTATCTTCACAGTGTTGGTTGGAGGCCAGTATATCCATGTTTTGATGGATCCTCACATGTATGGATTTATCTTCAAGAAATCAAAAAGCAAGCTGGATTTTGGAGTCTTTGCGACCAACATTGTCTCGAAAGTGTTTAATTTCCAAGCGACCACCACTCATCATAAGATTGTAGAAACTGGCAGCAAGAAGTATCTCCAAGGGAAGAGTCTAGTTGCCCTCAATCAAATTTTCATGCAGAATCTGAAGGAAATCTTGCTTGATTTGGCTGAAGAGAAGAAGTGGCATCAGGAAGGTCTATGGCGCTTCAGCTACAAAGCCATCTTCCATGCTGCTTTCCTGTCATTGTTTGGCACTGTGCCAGAGTTAGAGGTCAACAGCAAAGAAAACACCAAGGAAGGAAAAGGTAAATCCTACGAGAAGTTCTTTGAGGACTTCCAGCAATTTGATGAATTCTTTCCGCAAATGATCCTCAACAACACGGATTCCAAAACTAAGAAGAAGATCCAGAGGCTGAGGGACTACTTTTGGGATCTACTGTGTGTCAAGAAGATAGACAAGAGGGAAGACATCAGCGTTTGGTTAGCGGACCAAGATCAACAGCTGACTGAAGCTGGGATGACTGAGAAGATGAGAACTCAGGTCCAGTTTCTTTTCCTATGGGCTTCCCAAGCCAACACGGGCCCAGTGACTTTCTGGCTGCTTGCATATCTTTTGAAACATCCCAAAGCCATGAAGGCAGTAAGGGCAGAGGTAGAACAAATGCTAAAAGAAATCGGTCAAGAAGAGAACCTCATAAACCTGTCGTTGCAAGCCATCAAGACTCCTCTCCTTGACAGTGCGGTGGAAGAGATTCTCCGCTTGAAAGCTGGTTCTTTCGTGTTCAGGAGCGTGATGGAGGACCTCAGCCTCCAAATGGACGACGGAAAAGAATATAGCCTTCGGAAAGGTGACCATCTTCTTCTCTTCCCTTTCCTGGGACTACACATGGATCCAGAAATCTACCCTGAGCCTCAAATCTTCAAGTATGACCGCTTCCTGAGCCCCGAGGGCAAGAGAAAAGAATTCTTCAAAAATGGCAAAAAGTTGAAAACTTGTGTCATGCCCTTTGGAGGTGGACCTTCAATGTGTCCTGGACGCTTCTTTGCAGTCAGTGAAATGAAAATATTCACCATCCTGATGCTCATGTACTTCGACATGGAGCTGGTCAACCCAGAAGAAGAACTGCCTTCCTCAGCTGAAAACCGCATTGTGATTGGGACAGCGCATCCAACACACGACATCGATTTCAAATATCGGCGTCGTCTCTAAAGTAACAAACTCAGGGTGTAAACCTGAGACTTTATAGGAGAAGGGGAGAAAAAAATAAGGTTGCCTCTAGACTCGTCTTCATATGCTACACAGGTAGTCTTGACACACGACTGTAATAGAGCTTGCCTGTTGAAGTCGTTTGTCATAACAGTCACAAAATGCGTCAATCATGTAAATGATCTGATTTTATGACCTTTTTGGCTATGGTCATTAAGTACCACCAATGGCTTGTTCTGGGCACGGTTTTGCCGAAAACCAGAAATAAGTGATGGTTTTTCGTAAAACCGTAGTAAACCTGGTCAGAATGCTGCAATTGCCCCCTAAATGTTCATGGGAAGGAGGTCAAAAAAGTTAAAATGTTAGTCCCAATCAGGCAAAAAAAGGGTTCAGGGCTTTGACTGCCTAAATGAGGCCACTAGCTTGAATATTTTTTACCCATTCTTGCAGACACCTCCAAGCTAAAAGTATTATGTGTTCCTACTCTTTCTGAACAATGAGACAGTACCGTTTATATGCCAGATGCAAACAAGAGCCAAAATTATGTCAAAGGAGGGTCATATGTATAACTAAGTTCAAAAGTGAAGACTTAAAGCAAATCTTAACTTGCAAGTAACAAAGTTTTGCCTCCTGCTTTTTTTCCCATCCGCTTGCTTATCTAAATTTTCATTTTTTGTGATTTTCCTTCTGTAGACATAACTCTCCCTTGAAACTTTGAATGAAAGAGAAAAGGGGGGAAAATACTCTTTAATCTGAATGCATCCAGTTCAAGAAAAATCGGGTTCTTGATTGGGCAATGCCCTTGTCAGAAAATGTTTGCAGTAAATAGAAGATTTATCCTGTAGATGTTTTATCTTGCTGATTTGATCTGGTCTGATCACTTCATGAATATCAAGGAACAGCCTAACTCTTATGAAAACTTTGGACATCCTGTTTTATTGCTTTAACATTTTACTAAGAGTGGAGCCGGGAAGGGAGTCCATTTGAAGTCCCTTATTAATAAACCAGGTTTGTTCTGTATTAGACAGCATTGCAAACTGTCAGAATGTAAACAAGGTTGTGGAGTGTTTAGGAAGCCCTTCAGAGAAAAATTGCAAGGAATACAGCTGCCAGAACATCCAGCTATGGTCATTGGAAAACAAAATGACCTAGTTTAAGGTAGGATTTTCTCACTGGAACTTTTGCAAGAAACTGTTTATGGACTGTGATTTAGAGAATAGAAGATTAGTAGTTCAGAACTGAACTGTGGGGTCCTTGGTGGTTTCTGAGCTTGGTTATTTCCTGCAGACATTTCATGACCTGACTAAGGAACATCATCAGTGCTAGAAGGGCACGTGGTGTGCTCTCATTTTATATACCAGTGATGTCTAATATCAGTATTGCTGAGAGTGGACTTGGTGGTTCACCTGACCATAGAAAAGTAAGTCTCATCAGATACTATCAGAACCTCAACAATTCCACCATCAGCCTGAGTCAACAAAGCAAGTCCAATTCCTTGAAGTCACGGTCAAACCTCACAATGGATGCTTAAATATCATGTGATGCAGGAAATCCACAGGATGTCACGCATAAGCCATATACTTCTAGCACAGATCAATTTTCTGGTCTAAAATTTACTCTTTAAAACATAAAACAGCTGGTTAGAGTTGGTAGACAACTTTATTTGCCTCTTAGCTCTGCTTCCCATTTTGTGTCTCGAGCACAAAATGCCCTTTTTTGTGGGGGGGAAATGATGTTTTTGCAAACTGCTGATGTTACCTAGCTGAGTCATGAAATGTCTGCAAGAATTCCACCAAACTCAAAGAGCACCACAGATAGTAATTTGTTTTTTAGAACAGGAGCTATCAAGATATTATCATTATTATCAATAGCCTTTTTTCAAAAATTAAATGAAAGAAGGGAATTTAGAAAATAAAAATAAATTGTTGCAAATACAGGTGGTCCTCAAGTTATGACCACAACCGAGCCCAAAATTTCTGTTGTTAAGTGAATTTTGCTCAATTTTATGATTTTTCTTTCCATAGTTGTTAAGTGAATCACTGTAGCTGAGAAGATAGTAACCCAGTTGTTAAATGAATCTGGCTTCCGTGTTGACTTTGCTTGTCAGTAGATTGCAAAAGCTGATGACACAACCTTGGGACACAGCAACGGTCATAAATATGAAATATGAATTTTGAACACATGATCAAAGGGATACTGCAAAGGTTGTAACTGGAAAAAATGGCCATAAACCACGTTTTTCAGTGCTGTTGTAACTTTGAACAGTCACTAAATGAACTGTTGTAAGTTGAGGACCAGCTGTATTCTCTAACCCTCTCTTTAAGAGAGTCAAATATGCTCCAGGCCCAAACAAATCTAATTTTGGTTTCAAAATGATTTTAAGTGTCATATTCACCTGTTCTTCACTACATATTTTAGTGACTCAAAATAATACTTTTGTATATTGTATAAAACAAAACCACAGCTGGATGAATGTTCATGTTTGATGATCTGTAAATGTTTTTTTGTTTCTGCAGATACTGTTTTTATATTTTGTAAGATTTCCTTTGTATCACTCAGAATTTACATTTGTATTGTTCTTTCCTTTTTTTTTAAATTCACGCTGCTCTGGAAATATGATCTCAGTTGATAAAAAGATTAGATTTCATCATATCATTTCCATTCAAATAGAAGAATTGAGATATAATTTTTTGACATATTGCATCTTGTTTTGCCCAGCCAAGTCCACTGATAAAGAAACACAGTGAAAATGTAATTATTATCATTTAATTGTCTTACACACAATGACAAGGAGCACAGGTGGTCTCAACTTATGACAACTGAGCCCCAAATTTCCGTTGCTAAGCAAACCAGTTGTTAACTGAGTTGTTCTCCAATTACAACCTTTCTTGAAACTATTGCTAAGCAAATCTCTGCAGTTGTTAAGTGAATCATGCGGTTGTTAAACAAATCTGGCTTCCCTCATTGACTGGCTGGGAAGATTAAAAATCAGGATTACATGACCCTGGGACTGTGAAACTGTCACAAATACATGCCAGTTGCCAAGTTCTTGAAATTTGATCACATGGCCATGGGAATGCTGTGAAGGTTGTAAGTGTGAAAACTGGTCAGAAGTCAATTTTTAGTGCTGTTGTAACTTTGATTGGTGACTAAACAGATGGTTGTAAATCAAGGACTACCTGTAGGGTATTTATTTTGTGCCCAATGAAATAATGTGCTTTATTTCACTGGAGTTATATACAATCATGTATCATTGTAGGGGGTTGTAATACCCCAAATTTTGTGAATTTGTATTGGTTAATATTGTACTGATTAGGACGCTATCTACAGCATATCCTTTGTAACTCTTCTAAAATAAACTAGATTAAAAGAAATAAAGATACTTGCAATACTTATAAAGGTGATTTTGAATATCATTTCAAAACAAGATGTTGAGACTTTGGAAAAAGTGCAGAGAAGAGCAACTAAGACGATTAGGGGACTGGAGACATATGGTTCCAGGAATTGGGTATGGCCAGACTAGAAAAAAGAAGAGCTAGGGGGTGACATAATGGCAGTCTTCCAATATTTGAGGGGCTGCCACAAAGAAGGGGGGGGTGTCAACCTATCCTCCAAAGCACCAGAAGGCAGAACAAGAAGCAATGGATGGAAACTAATCAAGCAACCTGGAATTAAGGAGCAACTTTCTAATGATGAGTACAATTAACGAGTGGAACAACTTGCCTCCAGAAGTTGTGGGTGCTCTAACAATGGAGGTTTTTAAGAAGAGACCAGACAATCACTCTCTGAAATGGGAGATGGACTAGAAGACCTCCAACGTATCTTCCAGCTCTGCTCTGATTGGTTGATTCCTGTGAAATTCCAGATTATGTGTCAGATTGATCTCATATTATTCTGGCTCTTTGAGAGTTATGTTTTCTAATTTCAGAGCATCTGTTTGATCTCTGAGTTCATGCACTGAGATCATGTGTCATAATCCAACTATCTGACAGCATCAGTGCTGGAAAGGAGTGGGGTTTGTGGAGAGGAGGAGGAGGAGGAGGAGGAGGAGGAGGAGGAGGAGGAGGAGGAGGAGGAGGAGGAGGAGGAAGGGAAGCCAACAGAAGCAAGCTTATTTTGATTTTCCCAAGTTTCATTTCACAGAATAACAGAAGGGATCTTGGGGGTCTTCTAGTCCAAGCAGAGGTCCTACATCAGGGTTCCCCAGCACCCAGATCATGGCCACTACCAAGCTTGAGCCATTTGGAACCAAGGCACGGAATGTGTGCACACTTCATTTGTGCAAGCGGGCACAGGTGCCCACTGCTCGTGCAAATGGAGCTGCACCCGTGTGTCTGCTTGCCCACTGCTCACAAAGCCGCAAATGTTGGGGACCTCTGCCCCACATAATCCCAGAAAAACGGCTGTCCAATCTCTTCTTGAAAACCTTCAGTGATGGAGAATGCAATGCAAACACTGACTTACACAACTCTTTTTATTCACCACACATGCATAAACAAACATTCCCACTCGCCTAACGTTGTTTTCTTGCATGGTGGCATCCTAGGAATAAATTAGTTACTCGAATAAAGGCAAGAAATTGCCAGCGAGGGCTTATGAGAAACAGCCTTAGAGAACAAACTGTCATGATTATTGATTGTAGAGTGTGATAAAAAAGAAGCAAAACCTACAACTGCCAACAAGGTGCAGAGAATAAAGGAACATGGCAATAATTCTTCCTGTATGCATAGATGCAGAAAAACCTTGATTATCTCCAAATCTAGTCATGACACAGTCTTTCCATGAAAGAATTAATTTAGAATACAGGTAGTCTTCAACTTATGACCTCAATTGAGCCCAAAATTTCTGTTGTTAAGTGAGACATTTGTTAAGAGAATTTTGCCCCATTTTATGACAACTGTTGCCACAGTTGTTAAGTGAATCCCTGAAGTTGTTAACTTCGTGACACTGTAGTTAAGTGAATCTGGCTTCCCCATTGACTTTGTTATACAGGTAGTCCTTAACAAATGACTGTAATGGAATCTGCCCATTACAGTCAGAAGTTGCCACAGTTATAAAACAGGCTATTTACATTATTGATCTGATTTCACACTTTTCAGGATATTCATTAAGCAAACATGGCAGTCGTTAAGCAAACCTACTGTTCAATATGGTGCAGTTTTGCCAGATATCGGACATAAGTGCGTTTTTGATGAAACTCTCATAAAACCCAGTCACGTGAACATAGCATGCCACAAAAAGCGCCCAAGGTCCGGTCACCTGTTCGCACGGGCAGGGCCAAGCATCAGAACTTCAGATCTGGTCGTAAGTCGAGGACTCCCTATTTGAAAATTGAATTCCTGATTGTCTGGGTCAGGACAATCTTTTAATAGTCACTTAATCAGATTGGACAGCCGTTTGTTTGAAATAATATAGCCATACAGTCTCCTGCTTGACAGGCGGCGGGGGTGGGGAGGGTTGGATTGGACTAGATGACTTCCAATCTGTTACAGGTGGTTCTCAACTTACAACAGTTCACTTAGTGACTGTTCAAAGTTATAAAGGCACTGAAAGAAGTGACATGACCATTTTCTACATTTATGACCATTGTACCCTTGGTCATGTGATCAAAATTCAGACGCTTTGCAACT
Organism: Vipera berus; assembly: GCF_964194415.1. Lineage (NCBI taxonomy): Eukaryota > Metazoa > Chordata > Lepidosauria > Squamata > Viperidae > Vipera > Vipera berus. The sequence goes on along the minus strand of NC_138205.1, from coordinate 129,118,318 downwards.
AGTTAATATTTATGATGCTTACAGTGTCCCATCTGATCACTTTTTGCAAACTTCTGACATGTAAAGTCAATGGGAAAGCCAGATTCCCATAACAACCGTGTGACTAAACAACCGCAGTGATTCACTTAATGGCTGTGGGAAGAAAAGTCATCAAATGAGGCAAAACTCACTTAACAGCTATCTTCCTTAGCAACAAAAAATTGGGATCAATTGTGATTGTAAATTGAGGATTTATCTTTGTTCTGTTATTTATCCTGGTCCCAAACAGGACTTGTAAATTTCTTCTGGCTTTGATTTTGGAGTGTGGCAGGATAGGAGGGGGTGTTTAGGATCTCATATTTGATCTTTTCCTAACATGTGTTGTGATTGATGCTGGAATGATGTAACACACAAGGCTGGTGAATAATAGTGCAACATTCTGCAGAATTCTGGATGACGGCATTGGTAAATGGAGAAACGTGCAATAACAATGGATATACCAGGTGCCCGTTTGGTGAGAAGTGTCAAGGCTAACATACCTGGTTTATGACTGGCTCTGCCCATGATTTGTGATGATGATGATGATGATGATGATGATGATTGTTCTGAGATCGCATGAATGATTCACCACAGCATGTGAAATGGTTCTTGGAGCAGCTGAAAGGACACTTCCATTTTGACAACTGCAGTCATTCACAAGGTGGTATGCGTCATGTGGAAGGCAAATGGGACCACATGCTGCAAATATTTTTCACGTTTTCAGATTTTTTTGTGTTAATTGACATTTGTTAATTAACCCTAAGTTTACATCTTGCTTGGCTGGCTTGTTTAAATCCTGATCATCCGTGCAGAAATTCTGGGTTGGCGTCCTTAGGCTTCACTGTCCTTCAACAAGGAACAACATAGTGTGAGAACACCCGAGGACAGCTTGAAGGGACAATCATGGTTAGAAAAGAGACTCAGTCTTGAAATGCGTTTATCCAATGATCTTTCTGGTGCAGCCTCCACCCACTTGGTTCTTTTCTTCTATTAAGTTAGGCCTAGCAAGAATGACTGACTTCCTCTGGGCTGCCATAAGAAGAGAAATCTCCTTATCCACGCTGCATGGGAAGGGGAGGAGAGGGGGAAGGCAAAAGAGGAAGGAAGGAAGGAAGGAAGGAAGGAAGGAAGGAAGGAAGGAAGGAAGGAAGGAAGGAAGGAAGGAAGGAAGGAAGGAAGGAAGGAAGGAAGGAAGGAATAATGGAGGGAATGGGAGGGGAAGGAAGGGAGAAGAGGGGAAGGGAGGGAGGGAGGAATAAAGGAAAGGAAAGGAAAGGAAAGGAAAGGAAAGGAAAGGAAAGGAAAGGAAAGGAAAGGAAAGGAAAGGAAAGGAAAGGAAAGGAAAGGAAAGGAATCAGTTGGTAGTCTCACACATTGTTTATTACTCCTTCCACGCCAAAAAAAGGGAAAAACTGATTGTTGTTAGTTCCACTTCTGCTCATCCCATTTACTGAGGCTGATATTGGTTCCATGTTGTTATCTTATCTATTCCTACACACACACATGTACACAGAAAGTACAATACTATCAAATCAATGTTCCTGTTAAAAGACCCACTAAATGGCTGAAGCTCAGGGGCCTGCCCTGAGCTTGCTAGAGGGGAACGGCATATAAATTTAATAAATAAATGTAAAAAAATCTATCCAGAGAAGAGCAAAGTGTGTCTCAATGGGGAAACAGCCTGCACAGCTGGATTTGAAACAGTGCCGAAACAATTATGCTGTCCTGGCATCACTCAAAAGCCTAATCCAACAACAGCAACTTAAATATATTGTTCGAGAATTGCTCCAAGTGTGGCGCTAATTATTATCAATTTATAACATTTATAGACCACTCATCTTACCTGGAGATGGGCGGCCTATAATTCTATCTTCCTCGGTCTGTGGCAATGCACACTCAACCCAGATTAAGTTTTGCATGGTGCGATAAAAAGGAATTTTTATATGTCCCTAAATACTTCTGAGTCCCAAGCTCCATATATAAGTAGTCCTGGACTTACAACAGTTCATTTAATGACCATTCAAAGTTACCATTTTCCACACTTACGACCATTGCAACATTCCTGTGGTCACATGAACAAAATTCAGATCAATCAATCAGAATAGAGCTGGAAGGGACCTTGGAGGTCTTCTAGTCCAGCCCCCTGCTCAAGCAGCAGACTCTGTATCATTTCAGACAAGTGGCTGTCCAGTCTCTTCTTAAAAATCTCCAGTGATGGAACGTCCACACTTTCTGGAGGCAGGTAGTTCCGCTGGTTAATTGTCCTCACTGTTAGGAAGTTTCTCCTTGATTCCAGGTTGCTTCTCTCCTTGATTAGTTTCCATCTGTTGCTCGGCAGATGACTCATATTTATGACAGTTGCAGTGTTCCGGAGTCAGGTGGTCCCTTTTGCAACCTTCTGATAAGCAAAGTCATTGGGGAAGCCAGATTCACTTAACAACCGTGTTAATAACTTAATGATTGCAACGATTTACTTAACAATTATGACAAGAAAGGTCACAAAATGGGGCACAGATCATAACCACTGTCTGACTTAGCAATGGAAATGTTGGGCTCTGTTGTGGTCGTAAGTCGAGGACTTCCTGTATATTTCTTCAAATCACAGGAAATCTCAAGTAGGACAATACAGTGGTGCTGGTGTGCACGTTAAATATAAAACAATGTGTTTCATTAATGCAGAGTACAATAATTATCCATGTATCAATTACCCTGTGAAATAAGGTCATAAACATGCCGATTGAGATCTGAACGGTTGCTCAACTCTGATATTTGTTGAGCAATCTTGAAACCATCAATCTTCTGTCCCCTTCACACAACAATTACAAGGAGAAATTAAGATTAGAAATCCATTAGTAATAGAATTGAAAGTTATGTAGTTAACCTCTTGCTCAAGGCAGGTGTCACTGTACATATCTGCCATGTTGTATTACCAATGGTCCTCGACTTACGACAATTGAACGCAAAATTTCTGTTGTTAAGTGAGACATTTGTTAAGTGAGTTTTGCCCCATTGTATGACATTTCTTGCCACAGTTATTAAATGAATCACTGCATTTGATAAATTAGTAACATGGTTGTTAATTTAATCTGGCAAGTCTAACAAAGAGAAGGACTATGGGTGACATGATCAGTCTTCCAGTATGTGTGGGGCTGCCACAAAAAAAGGGGGGGGGAAATCAAGCTATTTTCCAAAGCACCCGAAGGCAGGACAAGAAACAACGGATGGAAACTAATCAAGGAGAGATTCAACCCAGAATTGAGAAACCTCCTGACAGCTAGAACAGTTAATTAATGAATGCCTTCACAAGTTGTGGGTGCTTCATCACTGAATTTTTTTAAAAAAAAAATTGGACAGCCACTGAAATGATATAGGGTCTACTCCTCGAGTAGGCGGTTGGGATAGAAGATCTCCAATGTCCCTTTCCAGCTCTATTCTGCTTGAGAACAATTAATCTGTGGAATAGCTTGCTTCCAGAGGTTGCGAGTACTCCATCACTTGCAGTTTTCAATAATAGTTTTCAATAACAGTTTTCAATAATAGTTTTCCATAATAATTTTCAAACATTTGACCGGGATGGTTTAAGGTCTCCTGCTTTGACAGAAGGTTGGACAAGAAGACCTCTGCGTTTGCTTCTAGCCTTAGGATTCCCAGTTCTTAAGTTCCTCTTCCAAGCTGGTGTATGAAACCACAACCCAACCCTGGCTTCCAAGAACAAAGGACTCGCCTTTATGAGTTTGGTGTGACTTGTGGCTTCTCCAGGCAGCTGCTGAAACAGCGATCATGTGGGTCAATGTTCAAGGGTTACTATAGGGCAAACATTTCTACCTTGCATATTTATCTTATATTGAATAGAATTGTGGAGTCCTTGTAATACTTCCAATACAGGTAGTCCTCGACTTATGACCACAATGTTTTTTTTTTATTAAAAAGTTTTACAAAAACAAAATTTTACAATATATCCCCAAATCCCCCCCACCCCAAACCCGCTCACTTCCCAGAGCTAAATACAGGATTATAGTTATAATAATCATATTCTAAATAAAAATTATGCATAATATAAAGGTAAAGGTAAAGGTTCCCCCGCACATGCGTGCTAGTCGTTTCCGACTCTAGGGGCCGGTGCTCATCTCCGTTTCAAAGCCGAAGAGCCAGCGCTTGTCCGAGGACGTCTCCGTGGTCATGTGGCTGGCATGACTAGACGCCAAAGGCGCACGGAACGCTGTTACCTTCCCACCGGAGTGGTCCCTATTTTTCTACTTGCATTTTTTACGTGCTTTCGAACTGCTAGGTTGGCAGAAGCTGGGACGAGTAACAGGCGCTCACTCTGTTACGCGGCACTCGGGATTCGACCCGCCAAACTGCCGACCTTCCGATCGACAAGCTCAGCGTCCTAACCAGTACCAATAACAATATCCCTCTAAAATCTACTCATAAGCTAAATGGAACTTTTTAGTCCCATATTTATTCTGAATATAATCTATCCATCTCCTCCAAACTGAAATATATCTTTCCTGTGAATAATCTTTCAAGTAAGCAGAAATCTTAGACATTTCTGCAAGATTCGAAACTTTAAACACCCATTCTTCTATAGTAGGCAAACTATCCTTCTTCCAATATTGTCCCACCAGTAACCGTGCTGCTGTTATCATATTCAACATCAAATTGGTTTCTTTAACATCACAATCTACAACAATACCCAATAAAAACAATTGCGGAGAAAACTTTATCTTTCTCTTAAAAATCTTTTGAATGTTCCACCAAATTTTAATCCAAAAAGCTTTTATATTTCTACAAGTCCACCACATATGAAAATAGGTGGCTTCTAAACTACCACATCTCCAGGTGGCTTCTAAACTACCACATCTCCAACATTTAGACTGTAAATTAGGATACATGTTAGACAACTTCTTGGGGATCCAGATGCCATCTATAAAACATTTTATAAACATTTTCTCTTAAGTTTTGAGCCTGAGTTTTGACCCACTCATTGTGAAACCACAACCCAACCCTGGCTTCCAAGAACAAAGGACTCGCCTTTATGAGTTTGGCGTAGCTTGTGGTTTCTCCAGGCAGCTACTGAAACAGCGATCATGTGGGTCAATATTCCAGGGTTACTATAGGATAAACATTTCTACCTTGCATATTTATCTTACATTGAATGGAATTGTGGAGACCTTGTAATACTTCCAATACAGGTAGTCCTCGACGTATGACCACAATTGAGCCCCAAATTTTTGTTGCTAAGGGAAATGGTTGCTAAGTGAATTTTGCCCCATTCTACCACCTTTTGGGGCACAGTTCTTAAGCGAATGACTGTGATAAGTTACTAACATGGTTTTTAAGTGAATCAGGCTTCCCCCTTAATTTTGCTGGTCAGAGGGTCGCAAAAGAGGATCATAACTGTCATAATTATGAGTCTGAATTTGGATCACGTGACTATGGGGATGCTGCAAAGGTCTTGTGAAAAATGGTCATAAGCCACTTTTTCAGTGTTGCTGTAACGAAACGGAGTGCTGTAAGTCAATGACCACCTGTAATATAAATTTCATAGGTAGAGCCAGGAAGGAGAAATCTTCAGAAAACCAGGTGGATGCATTTTAAGTAATGCTGAGTGCCTGTACAAGATGACTCCTCTTGTCCAATGACTCCTCAACTGTTTTTGGGTGGCGATGCCACATGGAACACCAGGAAGGAAGGAAGGAAGGAAGGAAGGAAGGAAGGAAGGAAGGAAGGAAGGAAGGAAGGAAGGAAGGAAGGAAGGAAGGAAGGAAGGAAGGAAGGAAGGAAAGATAGGGAAGGAGGAGGGAGGGAAGGAAGCATGGAGGGGAAGAGAGAGAGAGAAAGAAAAAGAAGGAAAGAATGAAGGAAGGAGAGATAAAGGAGGGAAGGAAGGAAGGAAGGAAGGAAGGAAGGAAGGAAGGAAGGAAGGAAGGAAGGAGGGGAAAGGGGGATTGATGAAAGGAAGGAAGGAGGAAGGAGAAGAGATTGAGAAAGAAAGGAAATAAGGAAGAAAGGAAGGAGGTGAGATGAAGGAAGGAAGGGAGGGGGGAGGGGGAAGAAGGAGGAAGAGGGGGCAGGGAGGAAGGGAAGCATGGCAGGGAAGAGAGTGAGAAAGAAAGAAAAGGAAGGAAAAAAGGAAGGAAAGAGGGAGAGATAAAGGAAGGAAGGGGGAAGAGGGGGAGGGAGGGAAAGAAGCATGGCAGGGAAGAGAGAGAGAGAGAGAGAGAAATGAAAGAAGGGAAAGAGGGAGATAAAGGAGGGAAGGAGGGAAGGAAGGAAGGAGGGAAGGAGGGAAGGAGGGAAGGAGGGAAGGAAGGAAGGAAGGAAGGAAGGAAGGAAGGAAGGAAGAAAGAAAGAAAGAAAGAAAGAAAGAAAGAAAGAAAGAAAGAAAGAAAGAAAGAAAGAAAGAAAGAAAGAAAGAAAGAAAGAAAAAAGGGGATGGATGAAAGGAAAGAAGGAGAGGGAACAATTGAAAGAGAAAGAAAAGAAATAAGGATGGAAGGAAGGAAGGAAGGAAGGAGAATAGAGGAGTGATGAAGGAAGGAAGGAAGGAAGGAAGGAAGGAAGGAAGGAAGGAAGGGAGGGAGGGAGGGAGGGAGGGAGGGAGGGGAAAGAGGGATGGATGAAAGGAAGGAAGGAGGAAGGAGAAGAGAGAGAAAGAAAATAAGGAAGGAAGGAAGGAAGGAAGGAGAAAAGAGAAGAGATGAAGGAAGGGAGGGAGGGGGAAGAGGAGGAAGGTAGGAAGGGAAGGAAGCATGGCAGGGAAGAGAGAGAGAGAAAGAAAGAAAAGGAAGAAAAAAGGAAGGAAAGAAGGAGAGATAAAGGAAGGAAGGGAAGGAAGGAAAGAAGGAAGGAAGGAAGGAAGGAAGGAAGGAAGGAAGGAAGGAAGGAAGGAAGGAAGGAAGGAAGGAAGGAAGGGGGAAGAGGGGGGAGGCAGGGAAGGAAGCATGGCACGGAAGAGTGAGAGAGAAAGATAGAAAAAGGAAAGAAGGGAAAGAGGAAGATAATGGAGGGAAGGAAGGAAGGAAGGAAGGAAGGAAGGAAGGAAGGAAGGAAGGAAGGAAGAAAGAAAGAAAGAAAGAAAGAAAGAAAGAAAGAAAGAAAGAAAGAAAGAAAGAAAGAAAGAAAGAAAGAAAGAAAGAAAGAAAGAAAGAAAGAAAGAAAAAGAAAAATGGAAAAGAGGAGGACGGATAAAAGGAAGGAAGGAGAGGGAGTGATTAAAAGAGAAAGAAAAAGGTAATAAGGAAGGAAGGAGAAGAGATGAAGGAAGGAAAGGAAGGAAGGAAGGGGGATGGTTGAAAGGAAGGAGGAAATGAGAGGAGAGGAGGAAGGAAGGAAGGAAGGAAGGAAGGAAGGAAGGAAGGAAGGAAGGAAGGAAGGAAAGAAGGAAAGAAGGAAAGAAGGAAAGAAGGAAAGAAGGAAGAAGAGTTTAGCTGAAGACATGGAGGCGATCTTAAGGTATGGATTTTCTCAGCTGATGCGAGATAGCTATTGTGCCAGAGGGCCAGTTATATTTCCATTTCAGTAAATTTGGTGCGATTGCAAAGCTGGTTGAACCGCTCTTACTTTCTTTCTTATCTCTCAGCTCAAAACTCAAAACTCAAAACAACAGAAAAATTTCAACCTGTTAATTATTTAATCACAAAGCTGGAGGTTGTGATATCAACAGGCAACACCTAGTTGCCAGCAGCTCTACCATTTCTGGTTCATCTTCAGGATTTTTTTTAAAAAAAATACAGGCAGTAATTTTACTTACCTAGTGTCCATTTGGAATTCCAACAGATTTACCTAACTGAGACTTTACTGCAATCCTCAAAATAATTGCAAAAAAGGGGGTTTTTTTTCACTGCAACCGACAGTCTTCAAAAATGCAGATTTTTTGAAAAATGTCCTGAAAAGTTCCTTTTTAGAGCTTTGCATCTCTGCCTTTTCAGTTTTCCACGTTGTGCTAAACTAAGAATCCCATATATATCCCATAAGTAGAGATTAAGTAAATCTGTTTATTTTTAATTGCTTCTTTGCTCATGATCTGCTTTAGTCTGCTATTCCTTCAAGGAACTTGAGGCAACGTAGCTTGAAGCGTTGATCTCCATTCAAGAGCAAGATTGGTGTTGAAAATGAAGAAATATTTTTAATGCCATGAAGATTCATGCTTTCCATATTTAATATTTCCATTTCTGGTAATGGTTCGCCTTTATTTCCTCAAAAGGCCACTTGGTTGTCTTTAGCCCCACCATCTTGTCAGCCCAGGAAATAATCTTCTTTTATTAGAGCTTTGATTTCAGTTTCATTAATTTTTCTTTTCATTGAGGAGAGATAAAAGCATCAATAGGGGTTAAGGGACCTGGCGGGGAAAAGAGGCCACTATTTTCTTGGCCTCTGTCAAACCAAACTGAAGCCATTTTGTCCCAGTCAGTGAAAGGCCACCAATCAGACCTGCAGCTTTGCCCTTTTGTTTGTTCCTGAAGGGGAAACATTGGCAAAATGGCCTCCCTGAGGTGGCTTTTAATCCATGTGAGGAAAAAACATATTCACTGATTTCCCCCCCTCCCCCCAAAGAACCAAAAAAATTTTTTAAAGGATATTTCTGAGGAAAAATCCACCAAACTGCAAATCTACCATTTCATTCTCTTTTAGGGTTTGAAGCACAGGCAGTACTCAACTTATTATCACAAATGTGTCCAACATTTCCATTGCTAAGCAAGAGAGTTGTTAAGAGAGTGTTGACCCATTTAATGACCTTTCTTATCACATTGATTAAGTGAATCCCTTCATTTATTAAGTGAATCACATGGTTGTTAAGTGAATCTGGCTTCTCCATTCAATTTGCTTGGCAGAAGGTCAGAAGCCCTGGATGCTGCAACCGTCATAAATACGAGCCAGTTTTCAAGTGTTCAAATTTATATCACGTGACTGTGAGGATGCTGCAATGGTCATAAGTGTGGAAAATGGTCATAGGTTCATTTTTTTCAATGCCACTGTAAATTCAGTCACTAAACGAATAGTTGCAAGTAATCTGTAATTTTTTTATATACTGTTGAATACTTCTAACCATGCTTGAGAGAATTACAATATGGACATAATACAGGTAGTCATTGACTTACAACAATTCATTTAGTGACTATTCAAAGTGACAGTGATGCTGAAAAAAGCACCTTTTGACCTTTTTTCACACCTATGACCATTGCAGCATCCCCATGCTCATGTAATCAAAATTCAGACCCTTGGCAACTGGTTCATATTTATGACAGTTGCCATGTCCTGGGGTCATGTGATCTGCTTTTGCAAACTTCTCTCAAGCAAAGTCGATGGGGGAGCCAGTTTCATTTAACAATCATGTTACTAACCTAACAGCTGCAGTGATTTACTTAACAACTGGCAAAAAAAGTCGTAAAACGGAGCCAAACTTACTTAACAAATGCCTCACTAAACAACATAAATTTTGGACTTTGTAATTCAGGGATCAGAACAGGCTATTTGAATTGTATCTGTCTAAGCCCAAATAAGTGTGTTACCCCATTGTGTTGTATTTTTCAATTCCAGTGGTTTGCATTTTCAAAGACGACGGAGCTAAAACAAGACTGTGTGTTAAATACACTTGTCTATATCCCTCAAATGCTTTAAAACAATGAATGTGCCCAAAACAAACTTGTGGCTTGTATTTAGTTTCCCACAGAGCTAGCTTGACTAACCTGACCAGCTAAAATCAGTAATGTTTTCCATTTAGATCCACACAGTTGTCAACGTGAGTGCAGGACTTGATAACACTTTGTAAAAAGCTAACCATGTTACTCTTCTGAAGTAAACTTGAGGGGGAGACAAGATGAGCATTGTTATTATTTGAGCTTGGGATTAGCACATGAGGTTTTCTGTGTAATAGGCCACAAACTTTGGCGCAGTAATGGTGAACCACCAAACATAGGCAGTAAGAAATGTGTTTATCACAAATTCCTTTGCAGGAAACCCTATATCATTTCATACAAATGGTTATCCAATCTCTTCTTTAAAAGCCTCCTGTTATGTATCCAAGTCATCTGCATAGCAACAGCCACCAGGGGGCGTTGGCCTGGACGGTTTTGGTGGGAAACCTAGTTTCGGCGGGAAACCTAGGGCCAACCCCATTGGCTGGTTGCCTACCTGGCTGGGTATTTAAGGAGGCCAGGTAGCCCTTGCTCCAGCAGTACACTAACCCCCCCCAATAAAGAGCTGAACACGTACTCCGGCTGGCGTCTCTTCCCTGCGTCGGACCCACTACATTACAGTGGCGACGAAGGTGGGATTGCTGCCGACAAGGAGCTGAAGTCACTTGGGGAGCGCGCCGCACGCTGAAGGAAGGAGGAATCTTCCCTTCCTCCCAAAGCGACCGCCAGCCACCGCCACCGGCCACCGCGAGACACCGGCTCAGGCCGCCACGCTAGAAATGGAACCACACGCCACAACGACCGACGGGACAATGGCACGAGCTGGGCAACCCCGCGAGTTCGACACCCGCCACCCAGAGAAATGGGCCCGGTACCTGTGGCACGTCGAGCTGTACATGAGATTTAACCAAATCTCAGAAGACGGCTCGAAAGCGGCAGCCCTGCTCTGCCTAGGCGGACCCGCACTCCTCGAGGCCGCCGCAAACCTGTTCGCTCCAGAGGCCATCGATACCGTCTCGTACCGGGACCTCGTCGCTAAGCTGAATGCCAATTTAAGCTGAATGCCAATTTCCGGCCCCGCAGATCCAAGCTGGCTGCCCGATCCCAGTTCAAGAGGAGGAACCAGCGGCCCGACGAGTCCAGGGCCGATTTCATCGCCGCCTTACGAGAAGCCGCCGTCGCCTGCAAGTTCTCAAATTTGGAGGAGCGGCTACGAGACAGGCTGGTTTGCGGCCTACGGGACACGAGGCTGCAGGAGCGCCTGTTCGAGAGGGAGGAGGTTTCGCTCCAGGAAGCCCAGGATGCCATCCTGGCCCATGAGGCAGCCTGCGGGGCCGTCCAGGCAGTCCAGGAAGCTAACCCCAGCGGCCTGGCGGCCAGCGTCCACCAGCAGGTCGCCTCAGCCGAGGGCAGACAGAGCATCGACCTCCTCCAGCGGAAGTCGACCCCCGACCATTGAGGCGGACGCCCAGACAAGCCCAGGCCCTCTAGCAACGCTACCAACCTGCAGAAGTGCGCAGGGTGTGGTGGAAACCATGTGCGCAGCCTCTGCAAGTTCCGGTCGGCCACGTGTCGGGCCTGCAAGAAAACAGGCCACATAGCCGCGGTCTGTCGTAGCCGCCGCCCCCGAGAGAAGATCCACGAGCTACAACTGGAGGAATCGCCATTCGAAGGTACTGGGGCCCCGACCAAAACGCGAATTGGCTATGTTGAGAGCCGGCTGGCCATCCACCACACGGGCAGCTGCCGGCTGCTCAAACCCAAAATTAGATTAACAATCAGCTTGCAAGGCATTCCTTGCAGCATGGAGCTTGACTCTGGATCCGCGGTCTCCATCATTTCGGAAGAGACCCTTAACTACATTAATGGCCAGAGCAAGCAGCGGATTAAATTACGGCCTTCAAATTTAGCCCTGACCGACTTCCAGAACTCACTGATCAAGGTAAAGGGGGAGGCCACTGTTTCCGTGGGTTTTAAGAGTCGCGAAGAGCACCTGGAGGTAGTAGTGGTAGAGGGCCGGAGAGCCAGCCTAGTCGGCCTAGACTGGTTTGAGGCCCTGGGAATCGCCGTCTCCAGGATCCACCGGATCCAGAGAGAATCCATCGAGGCCGTCTGCAAAGAGTTCACAGATGTCTTTGATGGGACACTGGGCAGGTACACAGGGGCCCCCATCTCATTCAAACTAAACCCGAACATTCCCCCCGTTAGGGTCAGGCCACGGCGAGTTCCCTTCACACTCAAGCACAAGATCGAGTGTGAACTGGATAAGCTGGTGGCCCAGGGAATCTTAGAGCCTGTAGATGGGGGGGGAATGGGAGACCCCGATAGTCACCCCACTCAAACCCAACGGGGAGGTAAGGATCTGCACCGACTACAAATGCTCGGTGAACCGCGCCCTAAACCCGCACGCTTACCCGGTCCCCACGGTCAGCTTCCCTCCAAGGCGGCGCCGTATTTGCAAGGCTTGATCTTGTGCAGGCGTACCAGCAACTCACGGTTACCCGGGCAATGGCTGATGGCCAGACGATAGTGACTCACAGGGGAGCGTTCAGGGTGAACAGGCTGCAGTTTGGGATCAGCGTAGCTCCTGGCATTTTCCAGGAGATCATGGAGAAGACGCTCAGGGGCATTCGGGGGGTTTGTCCCTATTTTCATGATGTCCTGATCGCAGGAGCATCAACGGAAGAACTAGCTGGTAGGCTGAGGGAGGTATTAACCAGACTGCGCACTGCTGGGCTCAAATTGAAGAGGGAGAAGTACAGCATAGGGGTCCAATCCACGGAGTTTCTGGGATTCAGGGTAGACGCCAAGGGAATCCACCCCACAGAGTCCAAGGTAAGGGCAATCAAACTGGCACCCACACCCAAGAACAAGGCGGAGCTACAGGCATTCCTGGGCCTGCTTAACTTCTATCACGCATTCCTTCCACACAAGGCAGCCATTGCAGAGCCACTTCACAGGTTACTGGACAAGCAGGCAGCATGGGTCTGGACTTCTGTCCACGACCAAAGCTTCAGGGCTTTAAAAGCACTACTGTCGGATAAGTCCACAGTAACCCATTTCATCGAGACAAAGCCCATATGCATCGCATGTGATGCATCCCCTTATGGTGTGGCTGCAGTACTCAGTCACCTAGAGCCTAATGGGGCTCAAATCCCCATAGCCTACTATTCCAGGACACTGTCTGGAGCAGAGAGGAACTATGCCCAAATTGACAGGGAAGCCCTGGCAATCGTGGCCAGGATCAAGAAGTTCCACGATTATCTGTATGGCAGGGAGTTCACTGTCTACACAGACCACAAGCCCCTGCTAGGCCTATTCACCACGGACAAGCAGACCCCCCAAATACTGTCCCCCAGAATGCTCCGGTGGTCCATCTTCCTTGCAGCTTACAATTGCAAGCTGGTGCACAAGCCAGGGAAGGAGATGGGCCACGCAGATGGCCTAAGTAGGCTACTCATAGACACTACTGAGCCAGACCCAGCACCAGCAATACAAATCCTAGCCCTGCAGGAACTATCAGAATGCCCAGTACATTTCAAGGACATTGCAACCAGCACAGCTGCTGACAACATCATGAGCAGGGTACACTCATGGGTTTGCACGGGGTGGCAGGACAAGTCTCCAGGGACCGAGTTCCAGGCCTATTTCACCAGGCGACATGAGCTCTCCACGCATCGGGGTTGCCTCCTTTGGGGAAGCAGGGTCATCATTCCCACCGCAGTCCGGGGTAGGGTATTGGAATCCTTACATGAGGGACATCCGGGGGTGGTCAGGATGAAGGCACTGGCCAGAAGCTACCTCTGGTGGCCAGGGCTGGACAAGGACATTGAGGAACGGGTCAAGGCCTGTTATACATGCCAGAGATCCAGGCCAGAGATGCCTCACGCCCCAGTGCACAGGTGGGAAGCCACACACACACCCTGGTCCTGTATTCACATTGACTATGCGGGGCCGTTCCAGGGCCAACTGTTCTTAGTGGTAGTGGACAGCCACTCAAAGTAGTTGGAGGTAGTCGCTGTCCCCAACATGACCTCAGCAAGGACAATCCAGGTGCTCAGAGCCCTCTTTGCCACACACGGTCTCCCTGACGTAATTGTGTCTGATAACGGGCCTCAGTTTACCGCTACTGATTTCCAGGCGTTCTTGAAGGTGAACTGGATTAGGCACGCCACCTCCGTGCCCTTCCATCCATCGACCAACGGGCAAGCTGAACGGATGGTAAGGACGACCAAGGACGCACTCCGGCACATCATTAGTGGGGACTGGCATCACAGACTGGCGAAATTCCTACTCGCCCAACACACTACACCATGCGTGGAAGAGCCCAGCAGAACTGCGATGGGGACGGCGTCTCATCACCAAGCTGGACCGTTTACACCCAGACCGGACAGGTGCCGAGACAGTTAGGTCACAACCACCACCATCAGCATCATCATCATCGTCTTCATCGCCATCATCACCTGCACACTGAGGTCTCAACGTGGGGGACCTGGTCTGGGCTAGGAACCATGGGGCAGGGCATCCATGGGTCCCAGGGATAGTGGTTGAGAAAACGGGACTCCTTTCTTACATCGTGGGGGTGGAGGGGGACAGACACATAAGGCGACACATTGACCAGCTCAGAGGAAGGGTCCCTGAGCACACCACAAACGCCCAACAGGAGAGCCACACCCCAGGAGAGGCCAGCCCAACCGGAAACAACACAGAGCAGGAACCAGAGGAGGAGGGCCTCCTGAACCCAGCCCTGTTCAACCCAGCACAAAGGCCTCAAGAACCTGCCGTCCAAGCCCAGGGCCAAGGCACACCCAGACGGTCCACCCGGCCCCACAGAACACCTGCCTACCTGTCGGACTATGTGTGAAAGTGACCCTACACAGTTGCATTGTTCTTTTTTTACTATTTCATTGTTGACGTAGAATGTACATAGTTGTAGTTAGTCGCAAGTTGTTCCATTGTTATGTGGTTCTTCTCTAAGGGGGGAGGGGTGTTATGTATGCAGGCACCTGCATAGCAACAGCCACCAGGGGGTGTTGGCCTGAACGGTTTTGGCGGGAAACCCAGTTTCGGCGGGAAACCTAGGGCCAACCCCATTGGCTGTCTGCTCACCTGGCTAGGTATTTAAGGAGGCCAGGAAACCTTCATCCCTCAGTTCACTACCCCCCCTCCAATAAAGAGCTGAACTCACACACCGGCTGGCGTCTCTTCCTTGCGTCGGACCCACTACACAATAGCAAGAGACAGTAAGTGCCGCCTATGCAAAGAAGCTGAAGAAACAGTGGACCACCTGGTAAGCTGCTGCAAGAAGATTGCACAGACTGACTACAAGCAGTGGCATGACAAAGTACAACAATGGTGCATTGGAAGATCTGCAAGAAATATCATTTGCCTGCAAGCAAGAACTGGTGGGACTATAAAATAGAGAAAGTCATAGAAAATGAAAATGTTAAGTTGCTCTGGAACTTTAGAGTTCAAACAGACAAGCACCTGCCACATAACACGCTGGACTTAATAATTGTTGATAAGAAAGACAAAAAAGTCTGGATAGTGGACGTGGCAGTGCCTGGAATAGACGAGAAAGAACTGGAGAAGATAACAAAATACAAAGACCTACAAATAGAAATAGAAAGACTGTGGCAAAGGCAAGCAAGGGTGGTACCAATAGTAATAGGCACCTTGGGTGCAATCCCAAAACAACTGGGGCAACACTTGAACACCAATGGCATTGACAAATTCGCCATCAGTCATTTGCAAAAGGCAACCTTACAAGGAACAGTTTCCATCCTGCAAGGATATCTGTAATGTATTGGCCTTTTGTATATGTTGTAAGTGTTTGCTCGTTGCACTGCTTGCTAATTGCTTGCATTCAATTGCTAAGTGCTACTTCACGTGTATTTTGTAACGGTTGCTAGCTGGCCCAGACTGGTTGTCTCCAGCTGGCTAAGTAGGTCTTTGGGCAGTTAACCTAAGCTTCAAACCTATTGGTCGCCACCTATCAGCCAACCGTATAAATAACTGCGCAGCAGCTCCCCTCTGTTTTTCTGTTCTGTTTGACCTTCAATAAACCATGTTGCTCTTTTGAACCTTCTGTCTCGCTCAATGCCTGCAAAGAACCAGCTACACAACAATATCTATAATACCATCAAACATCCACATCGGTCTATCCCAGGTCCTTGGTAAGGACTCGATAGGTAGACAAAAATGCCAAATAATAATAATAATAATAATAATAATAATAATAATAATAATAATAATAATAATAATAATAACAACAACAACAATAACAATAACAATAACAATAACAATAACAATAACAATAATAATAATAATAATAATAATAATAATAATAATAATAATAATAATAATAATAATAATAATAATAATTTTATTTATATACCGCCCTTCTCCCGGAGGACTCAGGGCGGTGAACAGGGCAAATATATAAAAAATACAAAAATACAAAAGTTAAAAAGGAATTAAACATATGCCTAACTAAAAACAGTGAATTTTTGTTGTTAGTTGCGAAGTCGTGTCCGACCCATCGCGACCCTATGGACAATGTTCCTCCAGGCCGTCCTGTCCTCTACCATCTTCTGGAGTCCATTTAAGCTCACGCCTACTGCTTCAGTGACTCCATCCAGCCACCTCATTCTCTGTCGTCCCCTTCTTCTATTGCCCTCATTCTTTCCCAGCATTAGGCTCTTCTCCAGTGAGTCCTTCCTCCTCATTAGGTGGCCAAAGTATTTGAGTTTTAGCTTCAGGATCTGGCCTTCTAAAGAGCAGTCAGGGTTGATCTCCTCTAGGACTGACCGGTTTGATCGCCTTGCAGTCCAAGGGACTCGCAGGAGTCTTCTCCACCACCAGCCTTTCTTATGGTCCAGCTTTCACTGCCATACATTGCAACTGGGAAGACCATAGCCTTGACTATACGCACTTTTGTTGACAGGGTGATGTCTCTGCTTTTTAGTGTGCTGTCTAGATTTGCCATGGCTTTCCTCCCTAGGAGCAAGCGTCTTTTAATTTCTTGAGTACAGTCCCCATCTGCAGTGATCTTGGAGCCCAGGAAAATAAAATCTGTCACTACCTCCATTTCTTCCCCATCTATTTGCCAGGAATTGAGAGGGCCGGATGCCATGATCTTAGTTTTCTTAATGTTTAGTTTCAACCCAACTTTTGCACTCTCCTTCTTCACTCGCAACAAGAGACTCTTCAGTTCCTCTTCACTTTCTGCCATTAGAGTGGTATCATCTGCATATCTTAGGTTGTTGATATTTCTTCCAGCAATCTTAATTCCAACTTTTGATTCATCTAGCCCTGCCTTTCTCATGATGTGCTCTTCATATAAGTTAAATAGGCAAGGCGACAGTATACAGCCTTGCCGGACTCCTTTCCCAATTTGGAACCAATCAGTGGTTCCGTGTCCAGTTCTCACTGTTGCTTCTTGGCCCACATATAGGTTTCTCAAGAGACAAATAAGATGTTCTGGTACTCCCATCTCTTTAAGAACTTGCCACAGTTTGTTATGATCCACACAATCAAAGGCTTTAGCATAGTCAATGAAGCAGAAGTAGATGTTTTTCTGGAACTCTCTAGCTTTTTCCATGATCCAGCGTATGTTGGCAATTTGATCTCTAGTTCCTCTGCCTCTTCGAAATCCTGCCTGTACTTCTGGTAGTTCTCGATCCACATACTGCTGGAGTCTAGCTTGTAGGATTTTAAGCATAACTTTACTAGCATGAGAAATGAGTGCAATGGTGCGATAGTTTGAACATTCTTTGGCACTGCCTTTCTTTGGAATTGGAATGTAAACTGATCTTTTCCAATCCTGTGGCCACTGTTGAGTTTTCCAAATTTGCTGGCAAATTGAGTTTGCACTTTTACTGCATCGTCTTTTAAGATTTTGAATAGCTCAGCTGGAATACTGTCACCTCCACTAGCTTTGTTGTTGCTCAGCTTTTCTAAGGCCCACTTCACTTCACATTCTAGGATGCCTGGCTCGAGGTCAGTGACCACCTCATTGTGATTATCAGGGACGTTAAGCTCATTCTTGTATAGTTCTTCTGTGTAATTTTGCCATCTCTTCTTAATCTCTTCTGCCTCTGTTAGGTCCCTGCCATTTTGGTCCTTTATCATGCCCATTTTTGCATTGAACGTTCCCTTCATCTCTCCAATTTTCTTGAAAAGATCTCTGGTCCTCCCTATTCTATTGTTTTCTTCTATTTCTTTGCACTGTTCATTTAAGAAGGCATTCTTATCTCTTCTAGCTATTCTCTGGAATTCTGCATTCAATTGGGCGTATCTTTCTTTTTCTCCCTTGCCTTTTGCTTCCCTCCTTTCCTCAGCTATTTGCAAAGCTTCCTCAGACAGCCATTTTGCTTTCTTGCATTTCTTTTTCTTTGGGATGGTTTTGGTTGCTACCTCTTGTACAATGTTGCGAACCTCTGTCCATAGTTCTTCAGGCACCCTGTCTATCAGATCTAATTCCTTAAATCTATTTGTCACCTCTACTGTATATTCAACAGGGATATGATTTAATTCATACCTGACTGGCCTGGTGCTTTTCCCTACTTTCTTCAGTTTAAGCCTAAACTTTGCAACAAGAAGCTCATGGTCTTAGCCACAGTCAGCTCCTGGTCTTGTTTTTACTGACTGTATAGAGCTTCTCCATCTTTGGCTGCAAAGCATATCTGATTTCTGATTTCTGTGTTGACCGTCTGATGATGTCCATGTGTAGAGCTATCTCTTTGGTTGTTGGAAAAGAGTGTTTGCTATGACCATCGTATTCTGTTGACAAAATTCTATCAGCCTGTGCCCTGCTTCATTTTGTACTCCAAGGCCAAACTTGCCTGTTATTCCGGTTATCTTTTGGCTTCCTACTTTAGCATTCCAATCCCCCATGATGATAAGGACATCATTTTTTGGTGTTAGTTCTATAAGGTGCTGTAGGGCTTCATAGAACCGGTCAATTTCATCCTCTTCAGCACCGTTGGTTGGGGCATAGACTTGGACTACTGTGATATTGAATGGTTTGCCTTGGATTCGAACTGAGATCATTCTGTCATTTTGAGGATTGTATCCCAGTATTGATTTTCCTACTCTTTTATTATGAAGGCTACTCCATTTCTTCTGAGGGATTCTTGCCCTCAGTAGTATACCTGATGGTCATCTGAATTAAATTCACCCATTCCTGTCCATTTTAGTTCGCTGATACCTAAGATGTCGATGTTCAGTCTTGTCATCTCTTGTTTGACCACGTCCAGCTTGCCTTGATTCATGGATCTTACATTCCAGGTTCCTATGGAGAAAAAATCTTTACAGCATCGGACTTTCCTTTCACCACCAGACATATCCACAGCTGAGCGTCCTTTCGGTTTTGGCCCAGTCGCTTCATTCTTTCTGGCGCTACTAGTACTAGCCCTCTGCTCTTCCCCAGTAGCCTATTGGACGCCTTCCGACCTGAGGGGCTCATCTTCCAGCGTCATATCGTTTTGCCTTTTGGTACTGTCCATAGGGTTTTCATGGCAAAGATACTGGAGTGGGTTGCCATTTCCTTCTCCAGTGGATCACGTTTTGTCAGAACTCTCTGCTATGACCTGTCCGTCTTGGGTGGCCCTGCACGGCATAGCTCATAGCTTCATTGAATTACGCAAGCCCCTTCGCCACGACAAGGCAGTAATCCATGAAGGGGAAAACAGTGAATACAAATATTAAAATAACAATAAAAAACCCCACCCATCCCCCATCAGGCCAGGCCGGCTTGTTCAAATAAGAATGTCTTTAGATCGCGACGGAAGGAGCGAAGGTCGGGCGCCATCCGGAGCTCAACCGGTAACCGATTCCATAGCTCCGGGGCGCCCACAGAGAAGGACCTCCCCCTGGGGGCCACCAATCAACATTCTCTGATCGGTGGCACCCTGAGGAGGCCCTCTCTGTGGGAACACACAGGGCGGAGGGAAGTTGATGCCGGCAGCAGGTGTTCCCTAAGGTACTCCGGACCCATGCCATGTAGGGCCTTAAACACCATTACCAGTACCTTGAATCTCACCCGGAAGACAACTGGTAACCAATGCAGCTCACGGAGCAGAGGTGTAACATGGGAGTATCGGGAGACTCCCAACACAACTCTCGCGGCTGCATTCTGTACCAGTTGGAGCCTCCGAGTGGTCCTCAAGGGCAGCCCCATGTAGAGAGCGTTGCAGTAGTCCAGACGAGAGGTCACGAGCGCGTGAGTGACCGTACATAAGGCATCCCGGTCTAGATAGGGCCGCAACTGGCGCACCAGGCGAACCTGGGCGAAGGCCCCCCTAGTCACAGCTACTATGTGGTCTTCCAGAGTGAGCCGTGAATCTAGGAGGACTCCCAAGTTGCGAGCCCTATCTACAGGGGGTAATAGTTCACCCCCCATAGAGAGAGATGGAAAATCCTGAATAACCCGGGATGCCGGTATGCAAAGCCACTCAGTCTTGTCGGGGTTGAGTTGAAGTCTGTTCCTCCCCATCCAGACCCGAACCGCCTCCAGGCAACGGGACATCACGTCGAGGGCATCACTGGGGTGGTTTGGGGTCGAAATAAATAGCTGGGTATCATCAGCGTACTGATGATACCCAACTCCAAAGCCACAAATGATCTCACCCAGCGGTTTCATATAGATGTTGAACAGGAGAGGCGAGAGGACCGACCCCTGAGGAACTCCACAAACGAGAGACCTCGAGGTCGACCTCTGCCCCCCTGTCAACACCGACTGCGAACGTCCCAGGAGATAGGAAGAGAACCACTGCAAAACCATGCCTCCCACTCCCAATCCCCTGAGACGCCGCAGCAGGATACCATGGTCGATGGTATCGAAAGCCGCTGAGAGGTCTAATAGGACTAGGACAGAGGAATGTCCCCTGTCCCGAGCCCTCCAGAGATCATTCACCAGAGCGACCAATGCCGTCTCCGTGCTGTACCCGGGCCTGAAACCCGATTGGTACGGGTCTAGATAATCCAGTCTCAACACCTGGCTGACTGTGCAATGATCAATAACAACAACAACAACAAATAATAATAATAATAATAATAGAGTTGGAAGGGACCTTGGAGGTCTTCTAGTTCAAGTCCCTACTCAGGCAGAAGTGACTGATGCAATACACGTGGCGTGGAACTGGGGAAGGGGACATGGATGCAGGAGCAAGGGGACAACCCAAAAACCTTGCAATCTTCCTCATTGACTTCCTAACAATTTTGTAAATCGGTTGATCAAATTCAGGAAAATAAATATTCCTGAAATGATGACCCAATGGATCCTGGCTTATCTAGTTTATTTCTCCATCGTGTTGTTTACAATTAGCAGGAGATACCTATCAGACTGCACATGCTTGCTTATAAAGCCATACATATGATTCAAAGAACAGACTTAACTTTGATCAGCTTGGTCTTCTGCAATTGTTCCTTATTATGCATCTTATCCCTTCATCGTTGATTTCACTTGATTAATGAAATCTGGATTATTCAAGAATCATGCAGGAAGGATGGGCGAGATTCAGGCAGGATGCGTCCTATCTTGCTTTCTTCCAAATTCTTGCTTCGCTCACTGCTTTTATCATCTGCCAGCCCAGCAATTAATAAGGCACATTTTGCAAAAAAAAGTGATTTAGAATAATCGTTTGGGATACTTATTCATACCTAAATACTTTTGTAAAAGCGGAGCAATCTTTCTCTCACTCATTGAAGTTGACTGAGGTTTAATTTGGCTTGTCATTTTTTTAGCCAGAAGCTGATTAGCAGCGCTTCAGATAATATCGTACAGCATTTTATGCAACTCTAAAGCGTTTCTTAAGAAGTTTTCCCTGGAACCCTTACAGGTAACAGTTACAATGCCAATCTCTAAGCTAGGCATGGCTGACGGGGTGGTGTTTTTTTTAAAGAATTAACACACTACACCATGCATTGGTACCGGAAAGAGCCCAGCAGAACTTCGATGGGGACAGCATCTCATCACCAAGCTGGACCGTTTACACCCGGACCGAGTAGCAGCAGAGACGGATAGGCCACCACCATCAGCAGCAGCAGCAGCACATAGGGTTCTCAACGTGGGGGACCTGGTCTGGGCAAGGAACTATGGGGCAGGGCATCCATGGATTCCGGGGACAGTGGTTGAGAAAACTGGACCCCTCTCTTACATCGTGGGGGTGGAGGGGGACAGACACATAAGGCGACACATCGACCAGCTCAGAGGAAGGGTCCCTGAGTGCACCACACACGCCCAACAGGATAGCCACACCCTAGGGGAGGTCAGCCCAACCGGAAACAACTCAGAACCGGAACCAGAGGAGGAGGGCCTCCTGCAACCAGCTCTGCTCAACCCAGCACAGAGGCTTCACGAGCCAGCTGTCCAAATCCAGGGCCAAGCCATACCCAGACGGTCCACCAGGCCCCACAGGACACCTGCCTATTTAGCGGACTATGTGTGTAAGTGACCTTTCAGTAGTTGAATGGGTATCGACACATTATATACAGTATAGTTGTGCGTGCATACGGCGGTAATGTGGTTCTTCTCTAAGGGGGGGAGGGGTGTTATGTATCCAAGTCATCTGCATAGCAACAGCCACCAGGGGGCGTTGGCCTGGACGGTTTTGGCGGGAAACCTAGTTTCGGCGGGAAACCTAGGGCCATCCCCATTGGCTGGTCACCTACCTGGCTGGGTATTTAAGGAGGCCAGATAGCCCTTGTTCCAGCAGTACGCTACCCCGCCCCAATAAAGAGCTAAACATGTACTCCGGCTGGCGTCTCTTCCTTGCGTTGGACCCACTACATTACACCTCCAATGATGGAGCATCCACAACTTGTGGAGGCAGGTTGTTCTAACTGTTGGGAAATTCCTCCTTAATTCCAGTTTGCTTCTCTCCTTGATACGTTTCCATCTGTTGCTTCTTGTCCTGCCTTCAGGTGCTTTGGAAAATAGATTGACCCACTCATTGTGAAACCACAACCCAACCCTGGCTTCCAAGAACAAAGGACTCGCCTTTATGAGTTTGGCGTAGCTTGTGGTTTCTCCAGGCAGCTACTGAAACAGCGATCATGTGGGTCAATATTCCAGGGTTACTATAGGATAAACATTTCTACCTTGCATATTTATCTTACATTGAATGGAATTGTGGAGATCTTGTAATACTTCCAATACAGGTAGTCCTCGCCGTATGACCACAATTGAGCTCCAAATTTTTGTTGCTAAGGGAAATGGTTGCTAAGTGAATTTTGCCCCATTCTACCACCTTTTGGGGCACAGTTCTTAAGCGAATGACTGTGATAAGTTATTAACATGGTTTTTAAGTGAATCAGGCTTCCCCCTTAATTTTGCTGGTCAGAAGGTCGCAAAAGAGGATCATATGGCCCCAGGATAGTGCAACCATCATAAATATAAGTCAGTTGCCAAGCGTCTGTATTGTGACCACAGGGATACTGCAATGGTCGTAACTGTGGAAAACGGTCATAAGTCACTTTTTCAGTGTCATTGTCACTTTGATCTCGCAAAGTTGGAGTTGATTGATTGAACTTTTTAGTCCCACCCACTCTGCCATTACCACCACAGCCATGTCCACCCAATGGGCCACACTCACCCAATTGGCCATGCCTACCCGGCCCCCAGTGATAAATAAGTGGGTTTGGGGTTGCAGTTTGGGCACTCGGTCTCTGAAAGGTTCGCTATCAATGGTATAAAGTCTCCTGCTTTGACAGAGGGTTGGACAAGAAGACCTCTGTGTTTGCTTCTAGCCTTAGGATTCCCAGTTCTTAAGTTCCTCTTCCAAGCTGGTGTGTGAAACCACAACCCAACCCTGGCTTCCAAGAACAAAAGACTCGCCTTTATGAGTTTGGCGTGGCTTGTGGCTTCTCCAGGCAGCTGCTGAAACAGCGATCATGTGGGTGTTCAAGGGTTACTATAGGGCAAACATTTCTACCTTGCATATTTATCTTATATTGAATGGAATTGTGGAGTCCTTGTAATACTTCCAATACAGGTAGTCCTCGATGTATGACCACAATTGAGCCCCAAATTTTTGTTGCTAATGGAGATGGTTGCAAAGTGAATTTTGCCCCATTCTACCACCTTCTGGGGCGCAGTTCTTAAGCGAATGACTACGGTAAGTTACTAAGATGGTTTTTAAGTGAGTCAGGCTTCCCCCTTAATTTTGCTGGTCAAAAGGTCGCAAAAGGGGATCATATGGCCCCTGGATAGTGCAACCGTCATAAATATGAGTCAGTTGCCAAGCGTCTGAATTGTGACCACAGGGATACTGCAATGGTCGTAACTGTGGAAAACGGTCATTGTTGTATAGGTAGATTAGCAGGGGAGTGGTTTCCCACCAGCGGGAAATCCACGAGCCTGGGTTGGGTGATGTTTCCTGTGGCGGGAGATTCCTGGCCAGGGGTTGGCTAGCGTCCAGTGGCTGCCGGACTTATATTGAGCCACCTGGACGGGGATCCCCAGTTGACTCCACGTGTACCAATAAATCATTGCTGCAATACCTCGCTCTGTGTTTGTGTGTGTGTCGTCGATCCAAACACAACAGTGGCGACGAAGGTGGGATCGTTCGGCGGAACAGCGAAGGAACAAGCGGAAGCCAGCAACGCGCGAAGCGGGAAATTCAAACCACCGTCAACCAAAGCAGCCGATAGCAGGGAACAGAAGCAGAATGGCACAAGTCGGATCTCTGAAGGAATTCGACCCGAATTACCCCGAAGACTGGGAGGAGTACGTCGGCCAGGTCGAGGGATTCATGCTCGTAAACGGTATTACAGACGACTGGAAAAAAGCGGCGGCGCTCCTCACCATCAGCGGCACACCGGTTTACCGGGTTGCCGTAGGACTTACCTAATTGAGACTTTACTGCAATCCTCAAAATAATTGCAAAAAGAAGATCAAACAGATTCCTGACAAACCTAGCAGACAACTTTCTCTCCCAAAAAGTAGAGAAGGGAACTAGGGAATTAGCCATATTAGATTTAATTCTCACTAACAGAGATGAAATGATAGAAGGTATTGAAACCACAAGAACCCTGGGGGGAAGTGATCATGCAATATTGGAATTCAACATTCTGGAAGCACAAGCAATAGAATACAGCCAAACTAGAGTCTTGGACTTTAAGAGAGCTAATTTCAATAAACTTAGAGAGGGCTTGGGAAGGATTCCATGGATGAGAATCCTAAAGGGGAAAGCAACTCAAGAAGCTTGGGAAATTTTGAAAAGTGAGATAATAAAGTCTAGCACAATACCAACAAAGAAGAAAAATAACAGCTCTCAAAAGAAACCAGTATGGCTGCATAAAGAACTCTCTGATAAATTGAAAGATAAAAAGGACAAGTATAAGAAGTGGAAAGAGGGGCACATAACTAAGGCAGAATATCAGCAATAGCCCGTGCCTGCAAAGATGAAGTGAGGAAATCTAAGGCTCAAAATAAACTAAGACTTGCGACCAAAGTCAAAAATAACAAAAAAAGCTTCTTTCAACTTGTAAAAAACAAGAAAAAGTTAAAAAAATGATTGGTCCATTAGTGGGGGAAAGTGGCAAGAAGGTGACAAGCAACAGGGAGAAAGCAGAACTATTTAACTCATTTTTTGCATCTGTCTTTACACAAAGGGAAAAAACAATCCTGTTAAATAGCGGGTTCTTTGGCGCAGGAATGAAGACGCGGGACAGAGTACAGGGTAACTCATCGTTTATTTCATGCAGTGACTGTACTGGGGAAATGGCTGCAACTAGCCGCAATATATAGTCTAGCCCCTAGGTGGCAGCCAATAGGTCTGTTCCAGCAGTCCGGCCTGGCCTGATAGCTCTAATTGGGGTCCCAGTTTGTTTTTACTATTGTTTTTCACTATTGTTCAATCTGTATACCTACCTTACTCTGTACACCGCCCCGAGTCCCTCGGGAGAAGGGCGGTTTATAAAAACAAATAAATAAATAAATAAAATAGACCATCTCAACATTCTTGGAGATAGTATGTGGGGGGTTTGTTTGTCTGTTGTGAACAGTCCCAACACAGGTTTGTGGTAAGTGTAGACAGTGAAATCCCTGCCATATAAATAGTCATGGAATTTTTTTATTCCAGCAACGATGGCTAGGGCCTCTTTGTCAATCTGAGCATAGTTGCACTCAGCAGAAGACAATGTCCTTGAGTAAAATGCTATAGGAACCTGTTTCTCATTTTTTCCTATGTGGCTTAAAACTGCCCCCACCCCATAGGGAGATGAATCACATGCAAAACATATAGGTTTAGACTCTTTGTAGTGAGTTACAGTGGACTTTTCTGACAATAGTGCTTTTAAGTCCTGGAAACTTTTTTCATGTAAATTAGTCTATTTCCATGGAGCTTTCTTATCTAGAAGCCTGTGGAGGGGCTCTGCTATTGCAGCCTTATTAGGTAGAAATGTGTGATAGAAGTTTAGGAGACCCAAGAATGCTTGTAGCTCTCCTTTAGATTTGGGTCTAGGAGCCATTTAAATGGCCTTCACTTTAGAATCAGCGGAGTGAATGCCATTAGCATCAATTCGGAAACCCAGAAATTCTGTTGAAGAAACCCCAATATTACACTTGTTCTTTTTTAATTTGAAGCCTGCTTCGCGAAGCCTCTGCAAGACAGCCCTGAGCCTACTGGTCAACACTTCTGGGGATTCCCCTGCAATAAGAACATCATCAAAATAAGGGAAGACGCCCTGAATACCCTTGAGTGTACACTCCATGATTCCCTGAAAAATACCCGGTGCAACACTGACTCCAAACTGTAAGCATTTAACTTTGAAAGCTCCCCTGTGAGTCACGATCATTTGAGCCACAGCTGTGGCCTCATCAACCCGCAATTGCTGATAGGCCTGTGCTAAATCAAGTTTAGCAAAAATAGTACCCCCTTGCAAGGAGGCTAAAATATGGTTCATTGGGACCAGGTAAGCGTGTTGCTTGAGGGCTTTATTTAGAGTGCATTTATAGTCAGCATAAATGCGAATTTCCCCATTGGCTTTAATTGGGGTGACTATAGGAGTTTCCCACTCCCCACCATCAACAGGCTGTAACACGCCCTGTTCTACAAGCTTACCAATTTCGGAATCAATTTTATGTTTTAAGGCAAAGGGGACCCTACGAGGCTTAACCCTGATTGGAACTATGTTGGGATCTAGCTTAAATGAGATAGGCAGGCCTGTGTATGTTCCAAGGGTTGAATCAAAAACATCCGCATATTCCTCACACACTGATGCGAGGTCTGCAGTTTGTGTCCGGTTTATGCCAGTAATCTGAATACCTAAGGCATCAAACCAATTGAGTCCAATGAGACTCGTTCTCTGGCCCCCTACTACCATTAATTACATCCAGGTGCCCCAAAAACCCTTTAAACTTACCAACAAAGTGGCTTCTCCCTTAACTTTAACGTGAGCATTTTGAAAATCTGTTAGGATTATATCTGAGGGTCTTAGTTTGGCCCAATTGTTACTGCGCCTACACACGAAGTTAAAAGTGTCTTGAGAAATGATGGAGACTGCAGAGCCAGAGTCCAATTCCATCTTACATGGAACTCCTTGTAGCTCTACCATGAGCTTAAGTTTGGGTTTGAGGGGGCGTCGAGCCCCGGTGTGGCATATGCTTCTACAGCTTCTGAAAAACCCCACACTAACTGGACCCTGGGCCCGAGTACCTCTCCTAGTTGGTTCTTCCGTCTGGTGTTTGGATGGCCAGTCTCTCTGGCGGGCTCTGCAAACCACCGCGATGTGGCCTGTCCTTCCGCAAGCTCTACACATCACTGATAAAAATCTGCAATTGGCGCCAAAATGATTGCCACCGCATCCCTTACATCTCAGTAAACAAACTGCCTGGTAACTTTCCTCTCGCTGCTGGCTGTTGCGGTGTTGCATGTTGGGTTGCTTTTGGTGTCAGTTGATTTCAGGTTCTTCTTCCTCGGAAGATTCTCTGGTGCGTTTGGCATCCTCAAGGTGGACCGTTTCTTTGAATTTTGTCAATTTGGTGGGCTGTACTGTCTGAACTGCACCCCCAGCAGCTTCGTTGGCCATCACCTCGTCTTGTGCTTCAGAAAACATTAAATTTGGCCTAGCAAATAGTCTCTGCTGAAGCATTCTGTCCCGTAGGCTGCAGACGAGCTGGTCTCATAATTGCTCTTCTAAATTTGAAAATTTGCATAGGCGTGTGGCCTGCCTTAGGCCCACTATGAATTCTGAACCTGACTCCCCAGGTAGCTGCACTCTTTGGTCGAACTTGAACCGCCAAGCCATTTCAGACATCTTGGGCTGGAAGTGCCCAGTTAGTTTCTTTTTGAGATCTGCATAGGAGACCGCTTCAATTGGTGTCGGCGTGGCCTTCAGTCCTTCTTCCATGATCTGATTGGCTCTAAGGTAGTTTTCTACTTGCGATAAATATGATGTCCATTCCTCCGGGTGTTTCACGTCGAATTCTCGCAGTTTTCCAACCTTCAACATTCTTTCTTGCTGGTTCCTGTGTTCTTCCAGATCCTGGTTCCAGGCTCAGGGAATGAGTCCACTGAGCACGAGGTCGCTAGCGTAGCTTGCTAGCCGACCTTAAGGGGGGGCGAATGCCTCTTCCCTCCAGTATGTGCCACCTTTCCCTCGTAGACTTTATTCGGTGGAGCAGGATCCCACCTTCGTCGCCACTGTTAAATAGCAGGTTCTTTGACACAGGAATGAAGATGCGGGACGGAGTACAGGGTAACTCATCATTTATTTCATGCAGTGACTGTACTGGGAAAATGGCTGCAAGTAGCCGCAATATATAGTCTAGCCCCTAGGCAACAGCCAATAGGTTTGAATCAACCATTGCTGCCTGGAGATAGCCAATTGCAGAACAGGAGACTTGTAGTCTGGGTTGCTGGAGAGCCATTAGCTGCTCCAGCAACCCTCGTGGTATTCCCTCATGAGCCCAGTACATAACAAGTCCAACCTACCAAAAACAGTGCCATAAAAAACAGAATAGAAACTCAAGTTAAGATAAGCAAGAAAATAGTAAGTGAGCACCTGTCCAGCCTACATGAGTTCAGATCACCAGGACCAGATGGATTATACCCCAAGGTTCTCAAAGAACTGGCAGACATGATCTCAGAACACTGAACTAGGTTTTTGACACTGTATGATCAGCGTATAGTTAAGGCTATGGTCTTTCCAGCTGCAATGTATGGCAGTGAAAGCTGGACCATAGAAAAGGCTAAGCGCCAAAGAATTGAGGCCTTTGAACTATGGTGCTGGAGAAGACTCCTGCGAGTCCCTTGGACTGCAAGACGATCAAACTGGTCAGTCCTAGAGGAGATCAACCCTGACTGCTCTTTAGAAGGCCAGATCCTGAAGTTGAAACTGAAATACTTTGGCCACCTAATGAGAAGGAAGGACTCACTGGAGAAGAGCCCAATGCTGGGAAAGGTTGAGGGCAATAGAAGAAGGGGACGACAGAGAATGAGGTGGCTGGATGGAGTCACTGAAGCAAGAGGCGTGAGTTTAAATGGACTCCAGAAGATGGTAGAGGACAGGAAGGCCTGGAGGAACACAACTTCTCAGCTAACAACAACAACAATCAGCTCCAGTTGCTCTTTGTTCATTATTAAAAAAGATTATTATGTAAACCTCTTCATTTTTAATGGCTTCTTTGCTCTTCTTTGCTCTTGATTTGGTTTAATCTCCTGTGTTTCCTTCAAGGAACTTGAGGCAAAGTAGCTTGAAGTGCTGATCCCCATTCCAGACCAATATTGGCGTTGAAAATGAAGAAATATTTTTTATGCCATTGTGGGAAGTCAGGCCCCCCCAGAGAAGGAAATATATTTCCTCAAAGGATCTTAAAGAGGCAGAAAAGCATGCCTAGTTTTTCTTAATAGCCCCAAGTCTCCCTCCCCCAAGCAGAAACCAGCTCTGTAGAAATGCAGATATAAATCCAGGAAGGTTGAAGCTAGAAGATTAAGAAGACAAAGACACCTAAAATCTACATATCCCACCTAAACTCTAAGAGTCATCAGCCCCAGCCCCAGGGAAGCAGGATATGACCTTTGGGACATAATAAGATTAACCCATCACCATCAGAGTACCAGAAAGGCACACTCAGACTCAGGTCAAAGTTCATGCCACAGGAACAACTCCATACAAAAGGCTCCAGAGGGTATTTCAAACCCACTCCCTATATGTGCTCACTCTCTTTTCTTCCAGAGCCATCTTCCTGTCTGGCTCTCCTCTTCGATAAACTACAACCTTCTTCCTAAAGCAGTTGCCATGTTTATTCCCAGCTTGGACTGAACCACGATGAAAACTTTTCTTCCAACACCATGAAGATTTATGCTTTCAATATTTAATATTTATTTCCTATGGTTCTCTTTAGGCCCGCCAGCTTGTGAGCCCAGGAAATAATCTTCTTTTATTAGAGCTTTGATTTCAGTTTCATTAATTTTTCTTTTCACCGAGGAGAAATAAAAGCATCAATGGGGGTTAAGGGACCTGGCAGGGAAAAGAGGCCACCATTTTCTTGGCTGCTGTCAAACCAAACCGAAGCCATTTTGTCTCAGTCATGAAAGGCCACCAATCAGACCTTCAGCTTTGTCATTTTGTCTGTTCCTGAAGGGGAAACATTGGCAAAATGGTCTCCCTGAGATGGCTTTTAATCCATGTGAGGAGAAACCATATTTATTGATTTCCACATACGCACCCCTCTGAGGAATCAAAATAAAAAAGGACATTTCTGAGGCAAAATCAAGAAAACTGCAAATCTGTCATTTTAGTCTCTTTTGGGGTTTGAAGTACAGGCAGTCCTCAACCTATGACCACAACTGACTGGACTGGAATGTTGAATAGGAATAGGAATAGGAATAGGAATAGGAATAGGAATAGGAATAGGAATAGGAATAGGAATAGGAATAGGAATAGGAATAGGAATAGGAATAGGAATAGGAATAGGAATGGAATAATAACGTATATATTCAACAGATGACTGCACGGAAAGGAGCGCTCTGTTTCTCAAGCACCCCATTCCAGGCATACAGAGCTTGCAGAGTTTGTCAGATCTCCATTGGGATAAAAAAAAAAATCGGGCGCCTACTGCCAGATCTCCGTTGGGATAAAAAATGTTTTGGCACCTCTGGAGCATTTCCAAATGCAGGGATGAGCTGCCTTTGGAAGCACTCTGTGCTGACTGAGGAATTTTGGGAGTTGAAGTCCATGAGTCATAAAGGAGCCGAGGTTGCCTGCCCCTGCTATAGGAGCTAAAAGACTTTATGCCAACCAGTGGCGTAGCGTGGGTTGTCAGCACCCGGGGCAAGGCAAGTAATTTGCGCCCCCCCCCCTCCACAGTGGGCGGCGACACGGCGGCTCGGATCGGATTCGCACAGCCAGCACTGCAGTGAGAGAGAGTGAGTGAGCCAGGCAGGGGCAGAGAGCTGCGAGTGCGAGCGCGCCCCCCCAGATGTTGCGCCCGGTGCGGCCGGCCCCCCCTGCACCCCCCACGCTACGCCACTGATGCCAACAGAGACCTGGCAGAGACTGTAAGCCCAAACAAGCCTCCGGAGTGAGCAAGCTCACTCCCTTGTTTTGGCAAGGAATGGGCTTGAGAAATGGCTTTTTCCTGCGAAAACGTAGCCAAAGAGCAAGGCGTGCATGGCCACAGAGAGGGCTGTGAGTGGGCTAGACAGTCATTGTCTGAAATGGTATAGGTTTATTTTTATTTATTTTTATTTTTTATTTTAATTCCATTTATATCCCGCCCTTCTCCGAAGACTCAGGGCGGCTTACAAGCTTAGCAGTAGCCTTCATTCTATGTATTTGCCTGCTTATTAGGGCTTTAGGCCCCCCCCCAAGCAGCATTATTACAAAGTCAGCTTATTGCCCCCAACAATCTGGGTCCTCATTTTACCCACCTCGGAAGGATGGAAGGCTGAGTCAACCTTGAGCCTGGTGGGACTCGAACCTGCACTAATTGCAGGCAGCTGGTGTTACTTAAGGAGGCATTAGCCCACTGCTCCACCAAGGCTCTCCTGCTTGAGCAGCTGGCTGGACTAGAAGACCTCCAAGGTCCCTTCCAGCTCCTATTCTATTCTATTCTATTCTATTCTATTCTATTCTATTCTATTCTATTCTATTCTATTCTATTCTATTCTATTCTATTCTATTCTATTCTATTCTATTCTATTCTATTCCACTCCACTCCACTCCATATTTTCTATTCTATTCTATTCTATTCTATTCTATTCTATTCTATTCTATTCTATTCTATTCTATTCTATTCTATTCTATTCTATTCTATTCTATTCTATTCTATTCTATTCTATTCCACTCCACTCCACTCCATATTTTCTATTCTATTCTATTCTATTCTATTCTATTCTATTCTATTCTATTCTATTCTATTCTATTCTATTCTATTCTATTCTATTCTATTCTATTCTATTCTATTCTATTCTATTCTATTCTATTCTATTCTATTCTATTCTATTCCACTCCACTCCACTCCACTCCATATTTTCTATTCTATTCTATTCTATTCTATTCTATTCTATTCTATTCTATTCTATTCTATTCTATTCTATTCTATTCTATTCTATTCTATTCTATTCTATTCTATTCTATTCTATTCTGCAATTCCATTCCATTCCATATTCCATATTCCATATTCCATTCCATTCCATTCCATTCCATTTCATATTCTATTCTATTCTATTCTATTCTATTCTATTCTATTCATTCTATTCTATTCTACTCCACTCCACTCCACTCCACTCCACTCCATATTTTCTATTCTATTCTATTCTGTTCTGTTCTGTTCTGTTCTGTTCTGTTCTGTTCTAATTTGACCCTAAAAGCCATGAGAGATATCCTTTCAAATGATTAAAAATCAGAAGCTGCTGTCTTTCCAACCATTTATTGATCCAGGCCCAATAGATAAAATGTCCTGTAAATTAAGCTAAGGGGTGATGTAATTCCTGCTGGCAATTACACTTATAAGGTGTTGTCTGTTGATATTGCAACCTCCAGCCTTGTGATAAAATAGTCAACAGGATGAAATTTTTCTGTTGCAAGAGTTTTGAGCTGAGAGATAAGAAAGAAAGTAAGAGCGGTTCAACCAGCTTTGCAATCGCACCAGATTTACTGAAATGGAAATATAACTGGCCCTCTGGCACAATTGCTATCTCGCATCAGCTGAGAAAATCCATACCTTAAGATCGCCTCCATGTCTTGAGCTAAACCCTTCTTCCTTACTTCTTTCCTCTCTCTTTTCTTCTCCTCCTTCCTTTCATCCATCCCCCTCTTCCCCTTTCTTTCTTTCTCTTCCTTCCTTCCTCCCTTCTTCTCCTCTTACCTCCTTCCTTTCCTTTCCTTTCCTTTCCTTTCCTTTCCTTTCCTTTCCTTTCCTTTCCTTTCCTTTCCTTTCCTTTCCTTTCCTTTCCTCCCTTCCTTAACCATACATTTCAACAAACATTTCTGGGCAGCTCGCAATTGAAACCATATATTATGATTACAGTTAAAATCTTGAAAACGTTTTAAAACAATAAAAACAGTTAAAAACCATTAAAACAGTAAAAAAAACAACCATTCGTTTAGTGGGCTCCCACCTAGTCTAACCTAAATTTAGCTTTGCAAAGTCAGCTCAGGTCTGTCCTTGCTAAACCTCAACCCTTCCCTAGCACGAGGAGCCTCCAGCTATCCCAGAATCCCCCACCCTTACTTGCAGGGAATTTTGGGAGTTGAGATTTGCCCCATCTGGAGTGGCATTCCAGTCCGGGGTGGGGGAGGGGGAGCAGATCTAGGGGTCCCTGTTCCAGAGTTGGAGAAAGGGGGGCTGCTTTTGCCTCTTTTGCTCCCTGCCCAGCCCCCGCGCAGCCCCCGCGACGCCTCTTTGCCCAGCCGTGCTGAGGAGCATCGTCTTCCTGGGAGGCGAGCCCGGGCTTCTCCCTGGCGACGGTTGTCGCGGCGACCGCGTCCATAGCAACGCGCCCTGCCTCCGCAGCGCCTTCGGCGGGGAGCTGCTCCGCCCCGGGGCTGTCCGGCTAAAGGAGGAGGGCGCCGGACCCGGAGGCGGCGGTGGGTGAGTGGGGCTGCTGGGGGGAGGGGCAGAGTGGTGGTGGGGGTCTTCCTGCACTCCCCTTTGGAAGGCTGTGGCAGGGGGAGCCGGTTCAAAGTCCTCCCCCCCCGTTGGATCCTCTCTGACCCTCCCCAAGTTGCCAAGGGGAGGCCTCCACAGAGCCCCCTCCCCTTTTAAGGGAGTTTAAACTCCTTTTTTCTAAACTCCCCCCTCCCTCCCTCCCTCCCCCAGGTCTGTGCCAAGCTCTCCCCAAGTATTGGAGGCGTGAAGATCTGGCGATGTCAAAGCGAAGTTGGAGCCAGGCGGAAGAGGAGCGAATTAACCAACTTTTGGTTTCGGGGAGCCTTGAGTGGGTCTGAGAAAGGTAAGCCCACGATAGTGGAGCAGTGCCAACTGGCCTTGGCAATCTCCACAAGGTGGGGAGGGCCAGAGGGCCAGGATGGGAGACCACTGAGAGTCCCAATGACTGGAGGCTGGGCTGAGTAATAATGAGAGGGAGAGGGAGGGAGGGAGGGAGGGAGGGAGAGAGAGAGAGAGAGAGAGAGAGAGAGAGAGAGAGAGAGAGAGAGAGAGAGAGAGAGAGAGAGAGAGAGAGAGAGAGAGAGAGAGAGAGGAGATAGAAGGATGGATGCATGGATACATTGGATAGATGGGTAGATGGATGGACAGATAGACTGA
The DNA here is from genome assembly GCF_964194415.1 of Vipera berus. NCBI lineage: Eukaryota > Metazoa > Chordata > Lepidosauria > Squamata > Viperidae > Vipera > Vipera berus. The sequence goes on along the minus strand of NC_138205.1, from coordinate 129,083,938 downwards.
TAGATGACAGGATAGATTGATAATAGATGATAGGAAGAGAGAGACACACAGGATAGATAGATAGATAGATAGATAGATAGATAGATAGATAGATAGATAGATAGATAGATAGATAGATAGATAGATAGATAGATAGATATGGATGAATGGATAGTAGTAGATAGAGAAGAATAGAGAAAGAGATGAAGGTAGAGAATAGAGAAATAGATACATGACAGAGAGAGAGATAGAGATAGGATAGATAGATTGATAGATAATATAGATAGATGATATAGGTAGATGATGGATGGATAGATAGATAGATAGATAGATAGATAGATAGATAGATAGATAGATAGATAGATAGATGATAGATAGATAGATAGATAGATAGATAGATAGATAGATAGATGATAGATAGATTTGATAGTAGATAAAGAAGAATAGAAAGAGATGGAGGTAGAGAATAGAGAAATAATGATACATGACAGAGAGAGAGAGAGAGAGAGATAGGATAGATAGATTGACAGAAGAAAGATAGATTAAGGTGGATAGATGGAGGTAATGAAAGAAAGAGAGAATGATAGATAGAGATAGAGAAATGAGACAAGGATAGGTAGAGTGATAGAGAGATGAAGATAGATAATGGAGAGATAGAGAAATATAGATGATAGAGAGATAGAGGGAAATAGATGATAAACAGAAGATAGAGAGAGATGGGGGGTGAATGGATAGATAAATAGATGAGAGAGATAATAGGTAAAAGGATTGAGGGATAGAGGCACAGATACTATAATAGAGACAGAAGAATGGATGGATGGATGGATGGATGGATGGATGGATGGATGGATGGATGGATGGATTCTGCTAAGCTTGTAAGCCGCCCTGAGTCTTCGGAGAAGGGCAGGATATAAATGGAATTTAAAAAAAAAGATTCAAGAAAGCAACCAAGCTCAGAGAGATTCTGGCTGGAGAATTCTGGGAGTTGAAGTCTGTATTAAAGTTTATTTATTTATTTATTGATGGGATTTATATCCCGCCCTATCTCCTGAAGGACTCAGGGCGGCTCACAATAAAACATATAATAAGTGCATAAATCAAGATAAAATGAAATTGAGAACATCAGTGCAATAAAAAATTAGAGAATTTAAAAATGAATTAAAAATACTAAATATAAATTAATTAAAATGCCTGTCAGTCTAGGTCAGCTTGGTGGAACAGGTGTGTTTTGAGGCCGCGGCGAAAGGATTGGAGGTTTTGGGCTATCCGAAGCTCAGGGGGGAGCTGATTCCATAGGGTTGGTGCTCCCACAGAGAAGGCCCTCCCCCTGGGGGTCGCCAGCCGACATTGCCTAGCTGACGGTACCCTGAGGAGGCCTTCTCTGTGTGAGCGTACTGGGCGATGGGAATTTGTTCCCGGCAGCAGATGGTCCTGCAAGTATCCCGGACCTAAGCCATGTAGGGCTTTAAAGGTAAGTACCAGCACCTTAAATCTCACCCGGAGGGCAACTGGTAGCCAATGCAGCTCACGCAGGAGGGGTGTAATATGGGAGTATCGGGAAGCTCCCATCACAACCCGTGCAGCTGCATTCTGCACCAGCTGAAGCCTCCGGGTGGTCTTTAAGGGCAGCCCCATGTAGAGAGCATTACAGTAATCAATACGGGAGGTAACGAGTGCGTGGGTGACTGTACGTAGGGCATCTTGGTCCAAAAAGGGGCGCAATTGGTATATAAGTTGCTAAGATTGGAAAAAAATATTGCTATTGCTTTGCTCTAAAAATTTGGAAAAAAATTTTTTTTTCCTTAAAGAACTATCCCAAAGGCATTCTGCTTTGATTTCCCATTCAAAGGTCGCAATGGAGGCTGATGAAGCTGTCAACGAAAACCTAAAAATGCAGTTTAAGGCTCTCCAGGAGCAGCAGCAGAAAAGGATGCAAAATCTGATGGAGAAGAAAAAGGAGAGTCAACACAGCCTAAAACAGAACAACAAAGAGAATCAAGACAAGGCCTTTGGAACTGCAGATGCCCTCAACTTACCATTCTTGGCACCCGAGACGTCCGATTCAGACATTGGGACAAAGTAAGGTGGCAACCTGGTTGAATTCACAGAACTATGATGATTTCTGAGGGGAAACCAGCATTTAATTCTGGTTTCCAGCCCCCCCAAAATGCTGCATTCACTTAATGACTGCCGCAATGTCGTTAAAATCACATGAGCGCTTTGGCTTATGACCTTCCTAATGGAAAGTCTAGATTCCATTATGGTGGTAAGTCAAAAGTCTACAAGTATTCCCCAACTTACAACGGTTTCCGTAGTGACCCTTCAAAGTTACAACAGTAACTTAGGAATGCTTTTCACACTTATGACTGTTGCAGCCTCCCTGTGATCAACTGACTCATATTTATGACGGTTGCAGTGCCCCGAGGTCACGCGGTCCACTTTTGTGACCTTCTTACTAGCGAAGTCAGTGGGGAATCCAGATCCACTTTACAACCATGTTCTTAACAACTGCAGCAATTCACCGAACAACTGTGTCACGATAGGTCATAAAGTGAGCCGAAACCCACAACAACTGTCTCCCTTAGCAACACAAGTTTTGGGCTCAGTTGTGATCGTAAGTCAAGGACTAACAGGAGGGAGAAAAATGCACAATTCTGCACTGCCCAAATTTCTTCACTTTTTTTTTCCTCCATCCCCCCCCCCCCAGCCCAGATCCCAGGCCCTTCCACTCTGGGGCTGGATTGCAACCACAGACTAGATCAAGCTGCCTGTTTCTTTTCTAGATTGCTGGAAACTGAAAATGAGCAGCTGCAACACCAACTCCGGGAGTTGGTGGATGAGAACGGCCGGCTGTACAAGCTCTTGAAGGAAAGAGATTTGGAATTAAAGCAGCTTCATAAGAAAATTGAGGAGGAACGGCAGGCTCTACTGGGTGAACACAAGGCTGAATTAAATCAGCCCTTTTTTCCTGATCGCTTCTGCAATTCCTTTTCCCCCGAAGATAGTGGTCCAAACCACCAAGCATTCCAGAATGATTTTTTAAATTTATTTATTGCAAAGAACCTATTAGGGAATGGTTTTAGAAACTCCATCAAAGTGTAGATTGGTCCAGCAAAATGCTAGATTTGTGGTACGAAGGAGAGCAATTATTGCACAAGGTGGGAAACTGAGCCGGTTTAGTATAATGGTTAAAGGTGTTAAAGGCCTGGAAACAAGGTGATGGTGAGTTCTAGTTCTGCACCAGCTGACTGGGTAACTTTGGACCAATCACCAAAAGACATTGATTCTAGTTCCACCTTAAGCATGAAAGCCAGCTAGGTGACTTTGGGCCAATTACCAGGAGAAGGTGAATTCTAGTTCTACCTTTGGTATGAAAGCCAGCTAGGTGACTTTGGGCCAAACACCAGGAGATGGTGAATTCTAGTTCCACGTTTGGCATGAAAGCCAGCTAGGTGGCTGGGCCAATCACCAGGAGAAGGTGAGTTCTAGTCCCACATTTGGTATGAAAGCCAGTTTGGTGACTTTGAGCCAAACACCAGGAGATGGAGAGTTCTAGTCCTGTCTTAAGTACCAGCTGGGTTACCTTGGGTCAATCACCAGGAGATGATGACTTCTAGGCCAGTCTTAGGTATGAAAGCCGTCTGGGTGGCTTTGGGTAAATTACCAGGAGATGGTGAGTTCTAGTCCCATCTTAGGCATGAAAGTTGGCTGGGTGACTTGGGCCAGTCACTGGGAAATTGTGAATTCTAGTCCCACCTTAGGCATGATGCCTGGCTGGGTGACTTAGGGTCAATCCCTCTCATCTCAACCCACTTCTCAGGATTGTTGTGCAAAAAATAGGATGAGAAATATTATATATGTTTGCTGTCATGAGTTACTTTAAAAAGTAGTACAGGTGGGACAAAACTAATAAATAATGTATAAATTGCATTCTCCTCCTCTCCACAAACCCCACTGCCTTCTAGCCCTCATGATGTTCCCTAGCTGGGTCATGAAACATCTGCAAGAAAACAACCAAACTCAGGAATCACCAAGAACCCCTCGGTTCAACCCTGAACTACAAATATATCTCTGGGGGAAACCATTTCCTTCTTTTCAGCTTTCCTTTCCCTTTTTTAAATTTTTTTTTAGGGACAACTGGTTTGTCAGGGGATGTTGCAGCGACTAAAATTGTGGAACTGGCTAAACAAAACCGGCACATAACAGCTGAGATGGAAAGGGAGAAAACCAGAACGAAACAGCTGAACAACCGTATCAAACAGCTAGAAAAAGACGTAAGGCTTCATTTTGTTAGCACAGGTGTTTGATAAATGTCATGGCTTAAGGCTAGGTGACTTTAGGCCAATCACCAGGAGACTGGGTGTTCTAGTCTCCTTTAGGCATGAAAGCCAGCTGGGTTATTTTAGGCCAATCACCAGGAGACTGTGAGTTCTAGTTCTGCATTAGGCATGAAAGCCAGCTGGATGGAGTCACTGAAGCAGTAGGCGTGAGCTTAAATGGACTCCAGAAGATGGTAGAGAAGGCCTGGAGGAACGTTGTCCATGGGTTTTGCCAAACAAACTTGCCACAGTTTGTTGTGATCCACACAATCAAATGATTTAGCATAGTCAATGAAGCAGAAGCAGATGTTTTTCTGGAACTCCCTAGCTTTCTCCATGATCCAGCAAATGTTGGCAATTTGATCTCTAGTTCCTCTGCCTCTTCGAAATCCTGCCTGTACTTCTGGTAGTTCTTGATCCACATACTGCTGGAGTCTAGCTTGTAGTTTCAGAAAAATAAATAAATAAAATAAAACACAAAGGCGAAGGGAATAAAACGGAAATGTTAAAAAGTGACAAAAATGCACCTATTTGTTCATGTATTTATTTTTTAATCAAATTTATTTAGCACTCATCTCCGGCTCTAAGTATTAATATGTTTTATTTATCTCTGTTTTTCTCTATCTCTATCTCTATCTATCTATCTATCTGTCTATCTATCTATCTATCTATCTATCATCTATCTATCTTTCTAATCTGCCATTATTTTTATAAATAATTCAAGGTGACAAACATATCCTTTCTCCTATTTTCCCCACAATAACCTTGTAAAGTTGGCTGGATTAAGAGAGAGTGGCAGGTCCACCCAGCCAGCTTTGATGCCTAGACAGGACTAGAACTCACTGTCTCCTGTTTTCTAGCCCAGATTAGATTAAATTAAGGAAATAACATCAATACTTAAAAATCTCTAAAATATTAGCAGCCAATATTGGAAAAAACACCTTAATATATATTCTTAATTTAATTTTAATCTAACCAATAAAAACCTTCTAACTATCAGCAAATCATAACCATATAGTTGGCAATGCACAGTGTTTTTACTTCCTCACATCATTACCCAGTAAAAAATTTAATACAGGTAGTCCTTGGCTTATGACCACAACTGAGCCCCAAATTTCTGATGCTAAGCAGGACAGTTGTTAAGTGAGTTTTGCCCCATTTTATGACCTTTTTTGCCACAGCTGTTATGTGAATCACTGCAGTTGTTAAATTAGCAACAGGGTTGTTAAGTGAATCTGATTTTGCTTGTCAGAAAGTCCCAAAAGGGGATTACGTGACCCCGAGACACTGTGACTGTCATAAAGACAAGTCAGTTGCCCGGCATCTGAATTTTGATCACATGATCCTGGGAATGCTATAATGGTCGTAAGTGGTGAAAAACAGTCATAAGTTCTTTTTTCAACGCCGTTGTGACTTCGAACAGTCACTAAATGAATGGTTATAAATAAGGTTCCATTTTTGATTTTGCTCACCTTCACAAGTTGTGGGTGCTCCATCATTGGAGACTTTTAAGAAAAGATCGGATTGCCATTTTTCTGGAATGGTCTAGGGCACAGGTCTGTAACCCGCGGCTCCGGAGCCGCATGCGGCTCTTTCAGCCGTCTCCTGCGGCTCCCAGTCCTCTGCTATGTGCAGTCCAAAAAAAAAAGTGGGACTAAAAAAGTTCAACCAATCAATTCAAATATGCAGGGTAGGTGCATATCTCGCCTTGGCTCCACTCTTCAGTCAAACCCTGTTCTGGGCATGTACGCGCATGCGCACACATTTTTTTGCGGCTCCCAGTTTTTCCTTTTGTGAGGGAACCGGTTCCGAGTGGCTCTTTCACTGTTTCAGGTTGCCGACCCCTGGTATAGGGTTTCCCGTTTGAGCCAGAGGGGTTGGACTAGATGGCCTCCAAGGTCCCAGCTCTGTTGTTCGGTAGTCTATATGTCTTCATTTTGTACAAAACTATACCTGTCTGGTTTTTCCAGCTACAGATATCCACTGTTAAGTTGCAATCTCACGGTGACAGCCCAGCTTTCCGTAAAAAGGGAGACACCACTATGGTAAGAGTTAAACTCCATAAAATTGTTCTTTTAAGATACATTATCTCAATTTACAGTAGCTTCTCTGGTTTGCAGTATCCTGCTCTGTTTATCTTTTTTGACAACAGCCAAGGAATTCATGGTGACTGTGTTTAATTAATTGAATTGTTACATTCTTTTTTTTATCAGTATGAAACAGTGAGGGAAGTTTGCGAAGGCAAACCATTTTTCCCCCAATACAAATGTTACTAAACGTTTTGACAAAGAATGTCAAAACTAACACAAAGAACCTTAAAACTGGCACAAAGTAAGAAAGAGCAAACAGAGGCAAAGAAAAATAAAGGAAGAAAGGAGAAAGAGAAGAAAAAAAGTACAGAAAGAGAGCAAAAGAATAGAAGCAAGAAGCTTGAATCTCTTCTCCAGAAAATATGCACATTTAATTAGAATTAAAATTCTTTATTGGTCAAATGTGGTTGGACACAGAAGGAATTTAATAAATATTAATGTTAATTAAAATATTATTTAATTTAATAATATTAATTCTCCAGAAAATATGCACATTTAATTAGAATTAGAATATTGGCCAAATGTGGTTGGACACACAAGGAATTTAGTAAATATTAAATATTATTTAATTTAATAATATTAATTAATTCTCCAGCAAATATGCAGATTTAATAATTAGAATTAGAATTCCTTATTGGCCAAATGTGGTTGGACAAATAAGGAATTTAATAAATATTACTGTTAATCAAAATATTTAATTTAATAATACTAATTAACTATTAAATATTATTTATTAAATAACTGTTGATTAGTTAATATTAATTTAATAAATATCAACCTGTAATACATAGTCCTCAACTTATGAACCACAACGGAGCCCAGAATTGCTATTGCTAAGACACTTCTTAAGCAAGTTGTGCCCCCTTTTATGACTTTTTGGCCATAGTTGTTAAGCCAAACACTGCAGTTGTTAAATGAATTATGCAGTCTTTTAAGCCCATCTGGCTTCCTCCATTGGCTTTGCTTCTCAGAAGCTAGTAAAGTCATAAGTCGTACAGAAACTCAGTTTTTCAGTGCCGTTTACCTCAGAATGGTGGGTGTGGCCTGCATGTGACACATCCTGCCCGCAGGACAATAGTTTGACACCCCTGTTGTAACTCAAGGGCTACTTGTCGATTTACAATGTTATCAAGGTTGAAGGTTGCTAAACAAACTCTCTGCCTGGCCAGCTTGCCCTGACTGATGAAACTGCTTGGATAAGCAGCAAAAATAACAGGGGGGGAAAATTAGTCCAGTTGTCATGATTCAACCTTCAAACATCTGTCCAGTTCCATTATAAGGATTAAAGCATCCAATAATAGGTGATCAGAGGCACAGAAAAGAGCATTGTATTAAAAGCATAATAAAAAGGTAAAACATTAGCAACCGGAAAAGACCTCATGAGCCCCGTAGAGTCGTTACGAAAAGATAACATTTCAGCCAAGTTGAAACTTCTTAACACACACAGCTGAAAAAGAAAACTTTCTGTAATCCCCCTTCAGAAAATTCTTCTCTTGCAGTTAGTTACAGCCGGTCCGTTGCTAAGGGAAAACTTCAACTGTTCGTTCTTACAAGGTTATACTCAAAACGTGAGCTAAATTAAAGAAAGTAAATCCATGTCCGTTTACTGGTGCAACAGTACTGCAAAACCCCTAGTTGTCAAGGTATTGATTTAACAGCTAACCAGCTTATGTAATGTAAGATTTAAGATGTAATGATGGGAATGACTTTAGCAGGGTCTGTGTCCCTTTAAGAGCCTTTGTATAAAGCAGGCATGTCAAATTCATGACGTCAGGTGACGTATCGGCGGGCCAGCAGTTTGACATGCCTGTTATAAAGGGAAGGCTCTACTGCTGTGTTCTCTCTTTTCCGTTACCTGCTTTAACTGGTGCTTATTGGATCCTGCTGTATTAGCACATGTATGTATTTTGTTCCTGGTGTAGGATATTGTAGAAAGTGTAAGATAAACCACCGTTTAATATAGACCACTGTTTACTGTGTTTACTCCTGGATTATCTCACGCAATAAGACTGTGCACGCTCTGACAGTAGTCCAGCTATTACAGAGTCCTCCTACGTGGCCCTCAGTGGCCATCCCGATTATGTGAAAATGTGGGGTCCTTGGTGGTCTCGTTTTCTTGCAGATGTTTCGTGACCCAACTGGGTAACTTCATCAGTGCTAGAAGGGAGGTGGGTTTGGAGAAAGGAGGAGGAGAAGGAGAAGGAGAAGGGAGGAGGAGGAAAAGGAGGGGAGGTCCTTGGTAATCTCTGAATTTGCAGATGTTTCATGGTCTCCAAGGGGCGCCGTGCATGTCAATCCGGAGCTCGGTTCTCGGCTCCAGAGGCCTTTCCTGAAGGCCTCTGACAGCAAAATGGAGGCCAGGGGTGATGCACATGCGTGAGTGGCAGCAAGCAACTACAGGAGAAGTGGGTCGGCGAGGCAAGACAGCTGTCAGGGCATGGGAGGCCTGGCTGCAACGATAAGTGGGTGCAGGGCACATGGGGAAGCTCCACCCCCATCCCCGCCCTAGCTTGATTTTTAGGCATGCACCTCACCCCAAAACTAGGGCTTATTTTTGGCGTAGGCCTTATATTAGGCCCACCCCCCCAAAAAAATCAAGCTAGGGTTTATTTTCAGGGTAGGTCTTATTTTAAGGAAAACAAGGCAGAAGGGAAGAGAGTTTACCGAGAGAAGAAGGAGGAGGAGGAGGAGGAGGAGGAGGAGGAGGAGGAGGAGGAGGAGGAGGAGGAGGAGGAGGAGGAGGACTGTGAAGTTCTTGTTGCTCTCTGAGCTGGGTGGTTTTCTGGCAGTCGTTTCATGACACAACTAGGCAACATCATCAGTGCTGGAAGGGAGAGGAGGAGGAGGAGGAGGAGGAGGAGGAGGAGGAGGAGGAGGAGGAGGAGGAGGAGGAGGAGGAGGACTATTGAGTCCCTGGGTGCTCTCTGAACCTAGCCGCAAGAGAGAGCAAAGAGAGGCAAAACATGCAGTAAAAATAATTCAGAGGGGAAGGGAAAGCTTGTGCTGTTTCTTCAATTACCACTAGAGGGAGTGTCAAGAAGGACCTGGCAGGAGCCAGGTTTTTCTGAAAGAGGTATTGTGTACAAGATCTGAACTGGCAATCTGGTACCCTCTGGATAACAACTCCCACAAGCCCCAGGAAACCAGTGGAAGAATATTTTATAGATACTGTAGTCCAGACCATGATGGGTGGTTTTCTTACGGACGTTTCATTACCCAACTAGGTAACGCAATCAGTGTGAAATGGATTTCTTTAGCCATTTGGGTGATGTGATGTCACTCTTTAGCCTCTCTTGGTTTCCTTGAAAATTGTGCCAGTTAACTGAAGTGCATCTTTTGCTTTTCCCGGGGGTCTCTGTTCTTCTCCGACAATGCGACGACAATTGTCTGAAAGAGCCCAGAAGTGAAAGCTTTACATGAAAAATTGTCTGCCGTGAATCTCAAAGCATCTGAATATCGCAACCAGCTTCAGTCCACAAAACAGGAACTTAAGATGACACAAAAGGTAGGGGTGTGTGTCTGTGTATGTTTGTGCATGCATATGTGCCTGTGTGAGATGTGGGCAACAGTGGCTGAGGAGGCAGGATAATTTTCATACCCCATTACCTTGTTAACTTTTTAACATTGTATTAACATTTCAAATTTGCTCGGCCCCAGAAGGAGATTAAATACAAGTAATCAACTTGGGACCAGAAACATATTGCTAAGTGAGTCCGCAGTGGTTAACAAATCCCTGCAGTTGTTAAATGAATCCTGTGGTCATTAAGTGAATCCAGCTTCCCCCATTGACTTTGCTTGTCAGAAGCTGTCTGCAAAGGTCACAAATCGGGATCACCTGACTCTGTCAATGCCATAAGTTCAGGTTGTCCTTGTCTTATGACCGTAACTGAGCACAGATTCACAGTCATCCGCCGTTCCAGTTAAGCAGGTGACCATGCCTGAGTTTATGACTTTTTTTTCTGGCTGTCATTAAGTGAACACAGCATTCATTAAGCAAATTATTTTTACCCAAAGGCTGTTTTTTATGTGCTGGAAATAGAAGTAAATGTCGGGAAAAATGCCAAAACAGTGCAGTCATGTGACCATTGGATGCTGCAAATAGCCACGAATACAAGCTAGTTGCCAATAGCCCAAATGTGTTCAAAAATACAGGTAGTTCTCGACTTACGACCACAAATGAGCCCAAAATCGATGTGGCTAAGTGAGTTTTGCCCCATTTTACCATTTTTCTTGCCACAGTTGTTAAGATGCAGTCATTAAGTGAGTAACATGGTTGTTAAGTGACACTGGCATCCCCATTGACTTTGCTTGTTCAGAAGACCGCAAAAGGGGAATCACGTGACCCCAGGACACTGCCACCATCATAAATATGAGCCAGTTGCCAAGCGTTCGAGTTCTGATCACGTGACCATGGGGATGCTGCAACGGTCATAAGTGTGAAAAACAGTCCTAGGTCACCTTTTTCAGTGCCATTGTAACTTTGAATGGTCACTAAATGAACCGTTATAAGTCAAGGACTGCCTGTATTGAGGGTGTCAAGAGTTTCAAAATCTGGTCAAAAGTACCTTTTGGAAAGATCTGTCATAGCTTCAAATGGTCGCTAAGTGAGCAGTAGTTAAGCAAGGACTTCCTGAACAGGCACCTAAATCACAATTACATAAGAGGGACTTCGCTACAACCAGTCGTAAGTTATTTTTTCCCCCCAGCATTTTAACTTCAAACCGTTGTTAAATGAATGGTTATAAGTCGAGAATTAGCTGTATATACGTGCATCACAACCGTTCATTGCACAGAAGGGAGGAGACAGCATCTCTTGTCATGGCGGCTCTCCCCGAGAATGTCTACAACCATTTTATCATTTTGTGAGGTAACCGTTCCCTTCACATAATAAAATACTGAACGGAAAACAGACACATAAACCGCAAGAAAATGATTGGGGAGCTCAAATTTAATCAGGACTCATTTTATGTCCTAATTTATGTAAAGATAGATCTGATCATGCATAATCCTCGACTTACGATGGTAATTGAGCCCAGAATTATAGTTGTAAGCTGCATCAGTCGTTAAGTGGATCACCACAGGACCATGCCCGATTTTTCAACCTTTTGCCATGGGCGTAAAGTGAACATGACATTAATTAAACATTGTGGTTGTTAAGTGAAGCCATTGTCTGCAGTGGGTTTTTGTGGTGGTTTTTTTTTTGCCAGAAATCGGAAATACAAATAGTCCTCGGCTTATGGCCACAACTGAGACCATTATTTCTGTTACTAAGTGAGACAGTTGTTTAGTGAATTTTGCCCCATTTTATGACCTTTCTTGCCACAGGTGTAAAGTGAATCACTGCAGTTGTTAAGTTAGTAACACGGTTGTTAAGCGAATCTGACTTCCCCACTGTCAGAAGGTCACAAATAGTGATCACAAGACCCTGGGACACTGTAACCGTCATAAGTACAGGCCAGTTGCCAAGCGTCTGAATTAATCACATGACCATGGGGATGGTTGCAATGGTTATACAAAAAATGGTCCTTAAGCCAGTTTTTTTCAGTGCTGTCACTAAATGAATTGTTGCAAGTTGGAGACTTAGAAATAAATAAATTTAATAAATAAATTTATATATAAGTCAATAAAAATAAATAAAAATGTAAATTGTGATCACTGTGAGTGCGGGATGTTACCAATGCCAAAAATGTGATCAGGTGATTGGGGGTGGACATCCGTCAGAAATCTGGGATGCAAATAGCCCTGGTGAGGGGCATTGCAATTTTGAATGGTCGCTAAGCGAGCAGTCATAAGCCGAGGACTTCCTGTATTTGCTGGGCTAAAGGACTTTCATGCAAAGCATTTTCAGCCCTGATTTTGACCCGTTTTTGCTTTTCGCTTTCAGCTTCTAACCAGCGAAGTGGGCGTAGACGTCAATATCCAAAATCTTTTGTCCAACCCTGGCAGCTGGCGAGGACGGGCTCAGCAGATCCTTGTCCTGCAAGGCAGAGTGAGTCAACCTTCCCCATTTCAAGTGTATTACGCTTCACAAGTTCGGCCAGCGACTGTTGGCTTAAACCAGCATTGCGCAACTATTGCAGCGACGACGGCGACTTTAGACCATCCCTTCTATCCTGGCCTGCCCACCCTTTTTGCCTTGGACATATATACTTATCATCTGCCTGCCTACCCTCCCCCCTCTCCCCTTGGATTTTGGACATACCTGGGTACCGGCCACTGTGGGAGAGTGGCTTGACTTTTCCATTTGCAGCCCCATAGAGGTGGGAGCTCTATGGGGTTTGCCTACCCAGAGGATATCTGGTCCACCCCCAGGAACAGAGTCGCAACCCGTCGTGAGAGGGCGGGGGGCGGCCTGTCTCTGGGGGCACCCAACTGAGTGGCAGTGAAGTTGGGTGGGGACCCAGATATCTGTCTCCATGTTCGATCCTCCCATGGACAATTAATGGGATGCCTATCCTGGACTTCCTAGACTCATGCGACAATACACTAGCACGGACTTGTACGCCCTCAGGGGTGCCCCCCTCTCCTGGGTGCGACCCGCCTCCTTAAACACTCTTAACCTCGATGACGGGCCCGAGTTTTGGGACCCTGAGAGATGGCTGGGCAGGGGCAGGGGCCGTCAACACAAATTTAATAGAAGGCCTCTGATTACTTTTTTATCAAAAAATGTTATGGGGTTAGGGAGAGGGGTGGGAGATAGGGGTTGTCTGGCTATGGGGGGTGGCCAATCAACCATGGCTCAGGCCAGACTTGGGTCCGACCGCTCGGGGGGAGAACGGGGTGTGGTTGTCTCCGGGGCTCATGAGCGGGTCGTGGGATTACCGATTCCCACGACGGGGAATGGCAGCAGGTGGATAGACAGAGGGCCGTATCGTTACCGGGAGGGCCGTCTCCGCTATTTGCAAGCGGTGAGGCACTCCGACCCTCTGCCTCTTCCCCGAGGCTCCGGGAGCGAGGATGTGCAGCCTCCTGAGCTCCGGCTGGTGTACCTGAATGCCAGGTCCGTGGTTAACAAAGCTCCCCTCGTTAGGGATTTAGTTGAGGGTGAGCATGCGGACCTGGCTTGCATCACGGAGACTTGGTTGGGCCCAGAGGGTGGGGTCCCTTTGGTTGACCTCTGCCCACCAGGCTTCCGGGTGCTACATCGGCCACGAGCTCATGGTAGGGGTGGGGGTGTGGCGGTGACTATTAGGGAGACCTTATGTCCGCGGGAGACCACCGTTCCTCAGATAGTCGGGTGTGAGTCTCTCTTTGTGAGATTTGGTTCTGGGGCGCAGTTGGGCTTGCTGCTGGTATACATTTGCCTAGTCGCGCAGCGGCAGCCCTGCCCGAGCTGCTCGATATCCTCTCGGGGTTGGTGGTTGAGTTTCCCAAACTTATAGTTTTGGGAGACTTCAATCTACCATCCCTGGGAGGTTCATCTGAGCTAGCTCGGGAGTTCATGGCTTCCATGACGGCCATGGACCTGACGCAAGTAATTTCTGAACCAACTCATGAGGGAGGCCACACCCTTGACCTGATTTTTTATCTGGACGGTGGTTGGATGATCTTGGTGGGGGCTCTCCATTTATTATGCCCCTGTCATGGACCGATCATCACCTCCTGCGGATGGTCTTCCGTTTTGCCACCCCCCGCCGTGGGGGTACGGAGCCAATCAGATGGTACCGCCCCAGGCGCTTAATGGATTCTGATAGATTCCAAGCAGCGCTGGGGTCCCCAACTGCCTCCATCGCTCACAACTCGGCAGATGCCTTAGTGGAAGCCTGGGAAAGGGCAGCCACTGAGGCACTTGACCGGGTTGTACCCTTGCGGCCCCTGACCCGGTGCAGATCCCAGCGAGCTCCATGGTTCTCCGCGGAGCTCCGGGAGATGAAGCGTCGGAAACGGGGCCTAGAGAGCTGCTGGAGGTCTAGCCGTTCTGAATCCGACCGGTTGTGGTTAAGAACCCATATTAGGTCTTATCTCGCAGCGATGAGGGTGGCGAGGTGTAATTACTTCTCCACCCTCATCGCGTCCGCAGATAATCGCCCGGCCGCCCTGTTTAGGGTGACTCGCTCCCTTCTTAATCAGGAGGTGAGGGAGGATCCCTTGCAGGGTCGTGCCGAGGAATTTAGTCAACATCTGTCGGATAAAATCGCTCGGATTCGGACCGGTTTGGACTCCAGCTGGGCAGAGTCTGGCGATCAGGACACGGGCGGTCTTGTCAATGTTATCTGGGAGGAGTTTGATTCTGTGACCCCTGATGAAGTGGACAGGATTATGGGGAGGCTGAGCTCCACCACATGTTTATTGGATCCGTGCCCTTCCTGGCTGGTTTATGCAGCTAGGGAGAGGACACGAGGCTGGCTCCAGGCGGTCATATCTGCTTCTTTGAGTGAGGGTTATTTCCCCACCGTCTTGAAGGAGGCGGTGGTGAGACCTCTCCTCAAGAAGCCTGCCTTGGACCCAGCTGTATTGAACAACTTTCGTCCAGTCTCCAACCTTCGCTTTCTTGCGAAGGTTGTTGAGAGTGTGGTGGCGCATCAGCTCCCTCTGGTCCTGGAGGAAGCGGATTATCTGGACCCTTACCAATCGGGTTTCAGGCCCGGGTACAGCACGGAGACGGCATTGGTCGCTCTGGTGAATGATCTCTGGAGGGCTCGGGATAGGGGATATTCCTCTGTCCTAGTCCTATTAGACCTCTCGGCGGCTTTCGATACCATCGACCATGGTATCTTGCTGCGGCGTCTCAGGGGATTGGGAGTGGGAGGCACGGTTCTTCAGTGGTTCTCCTCCTATCTCCTGGGACGTTCGCAGTCGGTGTTGGCAGGGGGGCAGAGGTCGACCCCGAGGTCTCTCGTTTGTGGAGTTCCTCAGGGGTCGGTTCTCTCGCCTCTCCTGTTCAACATCTACATGAAACCGCTGGGTGAGATCATTCGTGGTTTTGGAGTTGGGTATCATCAATATGCTGATGATACCCAACTTTTCATTTCGACCCCAAACCACCCCAGTGATGCCCTCGCTGTGATGTCCCGTTGCCTGGAGGCGGTTCGGGTCTGGATGGGGAGGAACAGACTTCAACTCAACCCTGACAAGACTGAGTGGCTGTACATTCCGGCATCCCGGGACATTCAAAATGTTCCATCCCTTTCTATGGGGGGTGAGCTTTTACCCCCCGTGGACAGGGCTCGCAACTTGGGAGTCCTCCTAGATTCACGACTTACCCTAGAAGATCATATAGTAGCCGTGACTAGGGGGGCTTTCGCCCAGGTTCGCCTGGTGCGCCAGTTGCGGCCCTATCTGGACCGGGATGCCTTGTGTATGGTCACTCATGCGCTCGTGACCTCTCGCCTAGACTATTGTAATGCTCTCTACATGGGGCTTCCCTTGAAGACCACTCGGAGGCTCCAACTGGTACAGAATGCGGCCGCGAGAGTTGTCCTGGGAGTTTCCCGGTACTCCCATGTTACACCTTTGCTCCGCGAGCTGCATTGGTTACCAGTTGTCTTCCGGGTGAGGTTCAAGGTCTTGGTTATGATCTTTAAGTCCTTACATGGCATGGGTCCGGGATACCTCGAGGACCACCTGCTGCCGGCGTCAACTCCCCTCCGCCCTGTGCGTGCCCACAGAGAGGGCCTCCTCAGGGTGCCTCCAGTCAGGGAATGTCGACTGGTGGCCCCCAGGGGGAGGGCCTTCTCTGTGGGTGCCCCGGCACTTTGGAACCAACTGCCGGTTGAGCTCCGGATGGCATCGGACCTCCGATCCTTCCATCGCGGGTTGAAGACCCACTTGTTTGAGTTAGCTGGTCTGGCCTGAAGGGGAATTTGGGTTTTTAATTGGTTTTATTATTTCATTATTGTTATATTTTAATTGGGCATGGTTTAATTTTCTTTTAATTTTTGTATACCTATTTATATATGCCCTGTGAACCGCCCTGAGTCCCTAGGGAGAAGGGCGGTATAGAAATCCAATAAAACTAAACTAAACTAAACTATTGCTGAATTTAAGCTATGTGGACTTCAACTCCCAGAATTCCTCAGCCAGCCTAGCTGAAACTATACTTGATTGACATGAGATGCTCAGCCATGGGTGATATTTGTAGACCCAAGTGGCTGGCTTTGCGAATAACAACAACAACAACAATTAGAATAGAGCTGGAAGGGACCTAGTGCAGACCTCTGCTCAAGCAGGAGTCCCTATATCATTTCAGACAAGTGGCTGTCCAGTCTCTTCTTATGACATCAAATAAAACCACAGCTTAAGAGGATGTGTGAACCAGGCTGAAATATTTATTACATATTTTAGCCCACTTTTATTAATTTGTAAGTAACTCAAGGCAGCAAGAACATACAGTATCTAATACTCCTTCCTTCTCCTGTTTTGCCCACAACAAAAAACAACCCTGGGTTGAGAGGGAAGGAAAGTCACCCAGCTGGCTTTCATGCCAAAGGCGGGACTAGAACTCCCAGTCACCTGGTGTTTGGCCCAAATTCACCTGCCTGGCTTCCATGCCAAAGGCAGGACTAGAACTCCCAGTCGCCTGATGTTTAGCCCAAAGTCACCCAGCTGGCTTTCATGCCAAAGGCGGGACTAGAACTCCCAGTCGCCTGGTGTTTGGCCCAAAGCTGGCTGCCTTTCAAGCCTAAGGTACGACTAGAACTCTTAGTTTCCTGCTGATTGGCCCCAAATCACCCAGCCCACTCTCATGCCTGAGGCACAACTAGAACTCACCATCTCCTGGTGATTGGCCTAGGTCCAGTGGTGGGATTCAAATACCCGAACATCCGGTTCTCTGCATGGATACAGGCCTCAGACTCTGAAACCAAGAATGGACTTCCGGAAGTGACATCAACACACTCCCGGTGGGCTGTTCTAAGCCTGGGAGGCCTCCACTCTGCCTAGAACAGACGTCCCGAAGTGACATCCATGCACTTCCGGTGTGCTGCTCTAGGCCTGGGAGACCACCACCAGGCCTCCAAGGCCTAGAACAGACTTCCAGAAGTAGCATGGGTTCACCCAGTTCTTCAAAGTCAATAAAATTTCTACTGAACCGGTGTGAGCTGGCTGAATCCCACCACTGACTAAGTCACCAGCTGTTTTTCATGCCTAAGGGGGGACTAGAACTCACCACCTCCTGGTGATTGGCCTAAAGTCACCCAGGCAGCTTCCACCCGCTCCTGGTGATTGGCAAGAATGAATTTTTCAAATCTAATTAGCTAGAATTGATGGACATCCCAATGCCAATTTCTGCACCCTTTAATTTAGTCCCTGTGAAAAGAATTTATACCCTATGAATCAGTTTTAGGCTTACTGTATCCTGCTTACGTTCCCCTCTAGATACGGGAGTTAGAAACCCAGCTGAATTGTCACAAAGGCAAATTATCGGAGAATGATGCCAACGAAGACCCATTAAGCCTCACCGACTCCAGGAAGTCCTCAGCCCAGGTCAAGAACCAGTTGCGGATTCGAAGCTTGGAAAGGGAGAAGAAAGAAGCTTTGGAAGTAAGGAATTATTTCCGCATGAATCTAGTAAAACTAATTGTTATGTATGCAGGCACCTGCATAGCAACAGCCACCAGGGGGCATTGGCCTGAATGGTTTTGGCGGGAAACCCAGTTTCGGCGGGAACCTAGGGCCAACCCCATTGGCTGTCCGCTTACCTGGCCAGGTATTTAAGGAGGCCAGGTAACCTTCATTCCCTCAGTATGCTACCCCCCCTTTCAATAAAGAGCTGAGCCCATACTCCGGCTGGCGTCTCTTCGTTGCGTCGGACCCACTACACAATACTAATAATTTTGAAAGACCTAACAAGTTTTCTACAAGTTGGTAGATGCTCATCCATCCATAGAGTCAGTGGACAGAAAGGGTGAGGTTCAGGTTTGCTAACTCTAAACCTTAACCCTAATGCTAACCTTTAACCCTAACCCTTAACCCTAACCATTGACCCTTAACCCTATCCTTTGACCCTTATCCTAACCCTAAACATAGCCTTAACCTTTAACCCTAATACTAGGGTTAAATACCCTTAACCCTAACCAAACTCTAAGCCTTAACCCTAGCCCTAACCTCAACCTAGCCTAGCCCTGAACATAACCCTAATTATAACCCTAAACCTAACACATCCCTCACCTTTAAACCCCAACCCTAGCCTTAACCCTAACATTTAACCCTAATCCTAACTTTGACCCTATACTAACCCTAGCCGAAACCCTAAGTCTTAACCCTAATCCTAAACCTTAATCCTAATGCTAACCTTTAACCCTAATCCATAACACACCTCTTATCCTAACCCTAACCCTTAGCCCTAACCTTTAACCCTAATCTTAATCCTAATCCTTAACCCTAACCTTCAACCCCAACCCTAACCCTACATTCTACGAAGGTGATTACTTTCTGGGGTTTACATTCCTACGATGCAACCTTGAGATTCCTCACTTCAACCATCTTTTTCAACCAAAAGCTGTTAGCAACCAACGGGAACCAGGCAGACGTAGGACCTGTGAGCATAAACTTCTTGGATTTTTTCCCCTCCAAGGTGAATTTTTTCCCCTACTGGGTAGGACAGACATCCTACCAAGGCGGGTTTGGTAGAAAAAGAAGTGTAGAGTTGAGAATCAGAGAGTCTTAAGGTGGAATCAATCCTTCATCTAAGTTCAGAAGGGGCCGTAGAGACCACCACAAAAATAATTTTGGGATGCCTTGATGCTCAGTCTCAGCATCTCTTTCTTCTCTGTCTTGATGGCAGAAGCTCATGAATCAGTACCAAGTCCTTCAGAACGACCACGAGGATGTGAAGAAGAAGCTGGAGGGGTCCAAAGCTAGGAACAAGGTCTTGTCCAACGAGGTGAAGACTCTGAAGGAGCAAATTTCCACCCTGATGGAGAAAGGGAAGCACGACAACGAACTCGTGGATGCTCTCATGGTACGATGTAGCCGATGGTGGTATTCCATGCTTGAGAGACTGGGGTCTGGCTGGTACAGGTAGTCCTTGACTTACGACCCCAATTGAGCCCAAAATTTACGTTGCTAAATGAGAAATTTGTTAAATGATCTTTGCCCCATTTTACAACCTCCCTTTCCACAGTTGTTAAAGTGAATCCCTGAAGTTGTTAAGTGAGTAACACGGTTGTTAAGCGGATCTGGCTTCCCCATTCATTTTGCTTGTCAGAAGGTCTCAAAAGCTGAACACTGCAACCATCATAAATATGAGTCAGTTGCCAAGGGTCTGAATTTTGATCACGTGACCATGGGGATGACACATCTGTTGTAAGTATGAAAAATGGTCATGTCACATTTTTCAGTGCCGTTGTAACTTTCAGTGGTCACTAAATAAAATATTGTAAGTTGAGGACTGGGTATTCACAGTTATATCAACATCTTCAATGTCTTGGTCCAGTGGTTCCCAACTTATAATTCCCCCAAATTTCCATGTCACGTCATGTCCTGCATTCAGGGGACTGTTTCACGTTGTTTTTGTCATATAATGGTTTGTCTAATGATTGCAGCATTCACTTAATCACCGCTACAAAAAAGGTCGTAAATTGTGACCTGCTTTACCACCATCACAACTTATGACCATCATGGGACTGGTAAGTTGTTGTAAGTCAAAAACTGTCTGTAATCCGTATCTAGAAGGTATGTTTTTTATTCAGGCGTTTCTCCAACAGTCACAACGTGGGTGTCATAAAACATAGACTCCCAGGGCTGGAAGGGACCTTAGAGGTCTTCTAGTCCAACCCCCTCCTCAAGGCAGAAGACCTTCTACCATCCTGGTTAAATGGTTGTCTGTTTTTGAAAACCTCCAGTGATGGAGGACCCACAACTCCAGGAGACAAGCTACTCCATTGATTGCAAGATAGTCCTCAACTTACCACAGTTCATTTAGTGACCGTTCAGTGTTACGGCATTGAAAAAAGTGACATAACCATTTTTCACATGACCGTTGCAGCATCCCCATGGTCACGTGATCAGAATTCAGATGCTTAGCAAGCGGCTCATATTTATGATGGTGACAGTGTCCCAGGGGACATGTGATCCCCTTTTGCGAACTTCTGACAAGCAAAGTCTGTGGGGAAGCCCAGATTCATTTAACAGCTGTGTTAACTTAACCATTTCAACGATTCATTTAACAACTGGCAAGAAAAGTTGTACAATGGGGCAAAAGTCACTTAACAAATGTCTCATTTGGTAACAGAAATGTGGGAGCCGACTGTAGTCATAAGTTGAGGATTGCTTCAAGAGCCTTGGTGGAGCAGTGGGCTGATGCCTACCAGCTGCCTGCAATTAGTGCAGGTTCGAGTCCCACCAGGCTCAAGGTTGACTCAGCCTTCCATCCTTCCGAGGTAGGTAAAATGAGGACCCAGATTGTTGGGGGCAATTAAGCTGACTTTGTAATAATGCCGCTTGGGGGGCCCGAAAGCCCTAATAAGCAGGCATATACATAGAACGAAGGCTACTGCTAAGCACATTGATTTGTGCTTCTTAGATTGTAAGCTACCCTGAGTCTTCGGAGAAGGGCGGGATATAAATGGGATTAAAAAAAATTGCTTGTCATTGGAATTGCTGTTAATTCACAGTTAAATGGTTTTAAGTCCATTTAAAACATAAAACATAGAAAAATAGGGTTGGAAGGGAGATCTCAGAGGTCTTCTAGTCCAACCCCCTTTTCAAGGCAGGGGACCTTCCACCATCCCAGTTAAATGTTGTCCAACTTTTCATGAGATGCAGAAGGAAAAAACAGGTTTCTCTCTCCCTAACTTTCCATCAGTGCCAGCAGAAAGAAATGCAAGGCATCTTAAAAAATCTGAGCCAGCAAGAAGACAGGAACGTGGAAGGTGAGAAGGCTGTGGGGAGGAAGCTGAATGCTGAGATCCAGAAGCAAAACTGCCTCATTGAGCAGCTCAAGCAGATTGTGGCTGACCGAGAAGCTCAGGTGAAAGAGCTCGAAGAGATGATCAGGCAGCTGAGGTTGCAGGTAAGCCATCTCAGAGGTGAGAAGCGAGGATAGAGGCATGGGGAATGGCCAGGAAGGACAACAATCAAAACAGCTTGAGAAAATGTCTCCCTGAATTCAACAAACATTGAACTTGATGTCAAGGGAAGACACAATTTGAGAGCCAGTTTGGTCTAGTGGTTAAGATGCTGGTCTAGAAACCAGGAGATGGTGAGTTCTAATCCTGCCTTAGGCATGAAAGCCGGCTGAGTGGTTTTGGACCAATCATCAGGAAACCATGAATTCTAGTCCCACTTAGGCATGAAAGATAGCAAGTTGTCTTTGGTCCAATCACCAGGACAGAGTGAGTGCTAGTCCCGCCTTAGGTATGCAAGTCAGCTGGGTGACTTTGGCCTAATTACCTGGAGATTGTGAGTTATCGTTTCACCTTAGGCATAAAAATCAGCTGGGTGACTTTGAGCCAATCACACTCTCTCAGCCCAGCCCACCTCACAGGGTGGTGGTTGTGGGGAAAATAGGTGGAGGGGGTATCATATATACTTGAGTTAAATTGTCACATAATAAAGTCAGGATAAGCATCTAATAAATCAATCAATAAACGGAAATCCCGGGCATTCAAAACTGGTTGGCTGATTTTTTTGCAGCAGCAGCAACACCTTCCCCACCAAGAAGAAAGTGGATTAGATTCGGGTTCCACGCTGTCCACAGAGTCTTTAGAAGAGGAAAATCAGAATTTAGCAAGCAAGAAGGAAGACTGTAGCAGAACTGACAGCTCTGCAAGGTAGGAAAAGCAGTGTTCTAAATCCCCAATTAAATTATTATTATTATTTCAAAAAGAGTCTCTCCCAGTTCTGTTGATTAGTCATTATCCTGAGCTTAGTTTCCATCCACTGCCGGCTCAGGTTGGACTAGATAATCTCTAAAATGGCCCCGTCACCCTTTCATTCTAGGATCATAGGATGCTTCGAACGGCTGCATCCTTTGCAAACTAGAATTCCCCCAGACGGGGGGGAATTCTGACCCCACCCTGGTTAGCAGGAGCCCGTCCAGAGGTTGTTAGATGTGTGGTTTAGAGGCAGAGGTGAAAAAATGTGACAGATGTTTTGTGTGTTCCAGGGCAGTGTCGAAGATGGGACACACCCTGGTGGATTCTGCAGCAACGTTATTTCCAACGTCTCCTGGCAGGTTGGTGCAAAATTTGCTTGTTCGATGGCAATGCCCAAATTTCTTCCTTCTCTTCCAGGGAAGTCTGTGGGAGGCCTTAATTTATTTATTTGTTGCAATACATTTTTTGAAGGTTTAGGGTAAGGATCCAAAAGTGACCATCAAAAAGCTAGGAGAGAAACAAAAAAGGCACAAAGATCTTATCGCTCACAATTAATCCCCAGAGAAGCAACAGCAAGATTTAACACCAGACCAACACCTTCCAATCAGCAAAGTCATTGGGGAAAGACTTCAGTGATTCTCTTAACAACCGTGGCAAAAAAACCCTGAGGGCGTTAAACCTGGCATTGTGCTCATAAGTCGAGGACTGCCTCTACCGATAAAAAAATATGATTTGGCTTTTGATCTTGGCTTCCTCGGCCTTCCTGAAAAGCTAAGCAGGGTCAGATGTGGTTCAATCTTGGAGGGGGGACAAGCTGGAAAGTCCAAGGCTGTCTTCACCCAGACAGAGAAGTTGAAGAAATTCTGGAACATGTTAAAAGTGTGTGTTATTCTAATGCACAAAAATATGTGTGTGTTTATGAGTGTATGTGTTGCTGGGCTCAATGGCAATCGTAATTTGAGGTCTACACACACACACACGTGTGTGTTTCTGTGTGTGTAGTCCTTGACTTACTACCACAACTGAACCCAACTGAGCAAGACAGTTAAGTGAGTTTTGCCTCATTTTGTGACCTTTCTTGCCATAATTGTTAAGTGAATCCCTGCAGTTGTAAGTTAGCCACAAAGTCGTTAAGTGAATCTGTCTTCCCCATTGACTTTGCTTGTCAGAAGGTCATGAAAAGGGATCATATGACCCCAGGACACTGCAACCATCATAAATACGAGTCAGTTGCCAAGCATCTGAATTTTGATCACATCACCATGGGGATGCTGCAACAGTCATAAGTGAAAAGCAGTCATAAGTCCCTTGTTTCAATGTCACTGTAACTCCAAATGGTCACTAAACAAATGGCTGTAAATTGAGGACTACCTGTAAATATCCTTCCTCTTAATATCAATTGGGAAAGTGACATGGAAAGGTGGTTTGGGACATCTCATAAGTACCTGCCTGGGCTTTGCAGGATGGATCATGGGTGCCATAAATTGGGCTTTCGGCCTTGTTTACAAAAATCCATTTTATTTTCATTCAGCCAAGTCAAACTGATCTTCTCTCTGTTTTAGTGCACCAGAGCTGAACAATGTCGATTTCAGGACTCTGCAGGCTCAGATCACCGAATACAAGACTCTGTGTCAAGCAGCAGAAGTGGAACGAGACCGTTTGATAGAGCTGGTCAGCATCCTACAGAAAAGGTATTGTGGGTCGCTGAGCACAATTTTTTTTTGAAACTCAGAGTCCCTTGTCCCAATTCACTCAGATGTTGAGACTCCACAAAGACTCTGGAAAGAATGCGCAGAAGAGCAACAAAAGTGATCAGGAGGCTAAAAGGATGGTTGCTGGAATTGGGTGTGTTTAGTTTAATGAAAAAAGGCCTAGGGGTGACATGATAGCAGTCTTCCAATATCTCAGGGGCTGCCACAAAGAAGAGGGAGTCAAGCTATTCTCCAAAGCGCCTGAAGGCAGGACAAGAAGCAACGGATGGAAACTAGTCAAGGAGAGATCACTTAAAGATGAGCCAGCCATGCGCTGCAGCTATCAAAAAGGCCAACACAGTCCTAGGCTGCTTTAACTGTGATAGAATTCAGATCACGTGAAGTGTTAATACCACTTTACAACGCATTGGTAAGATCCACACTTGGAATATTGCATCCGTCTTGAGATGCCATGATATAAAAAAAATGTCCCAGTCAATCCACCTCTTGGATTTCCTAGTGGTCTCCCATCCATCTACACCCAAAGCTGGATCCTGCCTGGCTGGGGAAACATTTGACAGTACTTTCTCAGCTCTTGAGTTGTCGCTGTTTATGGGGTTACAAGGGTGTTTGACCCTTCCTTCCTTCCTTCCTTCCTTCCTTCCTTCCTTCCTTCCTTCCTTCCTTCCTTCCTTCCTTCCTTCCTTCCTTCCTTCCTTTCTTTCTTTCTTTCTTTCTTTCTTTCTTTCTTTCTTTCTTTCTTTCTTTCTAAAGTTTTATTAATTTTTACAAATTAGAATCTTTAGAGCTTAGTAAACAACATGTCTGGGTTCACATATTTAACCTTAACTTCTTCAGTATAAATCTATTCAGTACTGCACTTTCCAGTATTTTTCCCTAATCCTCCTTTCTTCCCCATATTTTTCCATTTTCCCCTCATTACATAATTGTTGTTGTTGTTAGCTGCGAAGTCATGTCTGACCCATTGCGACCCCATGGACAATCTTCCTCCAGGCCTTCCTGTCCTCTACCATCTTCTGGAGTCCATGTAGTGACTCCATCCAGCCACCTCATTCTCTGTCGTCCCCTTCTTCTCTTGCCCTCAATCTTTCCCAGCATGAGGCTCTTCTCCAGTGAGTCCTTCCTTCTCATTAGGTGGCCAAAGTATTTGAGTTTTAGCTTCAGGATCTGGCCTTCTAAAGAGCAGTCCGGGTTGATCTCCTCTAGGACTGACCGGTTTGATCGCCTTGCAGTCCAAGGGACTCGCAGGAGTCTTCTCCAGCACCATAGTTCAAAGGCCTCAATTCTTTGGCGCTCAGCCTTTCTTATGGTCCAACTTTCACCGCCATACATTGCAACTGGGAAGACCATAGCCTTGACTATATGCACTTTTGTTGACAGGGTGATGTTTCTTCTTTTTAGTGTGCTGTCTAGATTTGCCATGGCTTTCCTCCCCAGGAGCAAGCGTCTTTTAATTTCTTGGCTACAGTCCCCATCTGCAGTGATCTTGGAGCCCAGGAAAATAAAATCTGTCACTACCTCCATTTCTTCCCCATCTATTTGCCAGGAATTGAGAGGGCTGAATGCCATGATCTTGGTTTTCTTAATGTTAAGTTTCAACCCAAGTTTTGCACTCTCCTCCTTCACCTGCAACAAGAGGCTCTTTAGTTCTTCTTCACTTTCTGCCATTAGAGTGGTATCATCTGCATATCTTAGGTTGTTGATATTTCTTCTGGCAATCTTAATTCCAACTTTTGATTCCTCTAACTCTGCCTTTCTCATGATGTGCTCTGCATATAAGTTAAATAGGCAGGGCGACAGTATACAGCCTTGCCGGACTCCTTTCCCAATTTTAAACCAATCAGTGGTTCCGTGTCCAGTTCTCACTGTTGCTTCTTGGCCCACATATAGGTTTCTCAAGAGACAAATAAGATGGTCTGGTACTCCCATCTCTTTAAGAACTTGCCACAGTTTGTTATGATCCACACAATCAAAGGCTTTAGCATAGTCAATGAAGCAGAAGTAGATGTTTTTCTGGAACTCCCTAGCTTTCTCCATGATCCAGCGTATGTTGGCAATTTGATCTCTAGTTCCTCTGTCTCTTTGGAATCCTACCTATACTTCTGGTAGTTCTCGATCCACATACTGCTGGAGTCTAGCTTGTAGGATTTTAAGCATAACTTTACTAGCATGAGAAATGAGTGCAATGGTGCGGTAGTTTGAACATTCTTTGGCACTGCCTTTCTTTGGAATTGGAATGTAAACTGATCTTTTCCAATCCTGTGGCCACTGTTGAGTTTTCCAAATTTGCTGGCAAATTGAGTTTGCACTTTTACTGCATCGTCTTTTAAGATTTTGAATAGCTCAGCTGGAATACTGTCACCTCCACTAGCTTTGTTGTTGCTCAGCTTTTCTAAGGCCCACTTCACTTCACATTCTAGGAAGTCTGGCTCGAGGTCAGTGACCACCTCATTGTGATTATCAGGGACATTAAACTCATTCTTGTATAGTTCTTCTGTGTAATTTTGCCACCTCTTCTTAATCTCTTCTGAATCTATTCCCAATTCCAGCAACCATTCATGATATGTTTTAACCTCCAGTCACCCAATCATCTTTGTTGCTCTTCTCTGCAGTCTTTCTAGCATCTCAACATCTTTTTTTACATCGGGGTGACCAAATTGGATGCAGTATATATTATCTAAATTATATTATCTAAATTATTTTTAGTCTCATTATGGTTTCTTTTTATGTCCTCTTTATATGCAACAATTGTTTGGTGAATTAGTTGTAGCGTAGAGTATATTTCCTTCTAAAACGTGTTTGTTTTTTCTTGAGGCATCATTCCTGGAGATCCTCTAATATCACCAGACTCAGTAAGAATAGAACAAAGTTTCCTCTAACTTTCTGGACTTTATTTGTGGCCTTTATAATCCAATAGATTCCAGAATATAGGTCCAGTCTGAAAAAGAAATATTTTATAGTGATCCTTTGTCTCAGGCATCCAAAAATTGTCAGTCAGACAAGGTTATAATCCACAATGTTCAAAGTGTTCAAAATGTTCAACCTCCCTGAAAACAGCTCAAAAGTCTCTCCCAGCCATACATAATCAAAGGTCAAATTTTTCTTTCTCTCCCACTGGCTCTTGAGATTAAAAGTCCAAGCTCAGTGGGAGTTTATAGTCCAAAAAGGTCAGGGTGATAAATATGCCAAAATGTTTTTCTTTATTGCCAGCTGTTTTCCCTTAAGTGAGGAGTCACCAAGCAGCCAGAAAGTTAGTTATAGTACTGTACTCGAATCCACCACTAGATGTCGTTCAAAATCTATTTTCCACTCTTAAGACAGATTTCTTATATTTCACCTCAATTTTTTTTTCAAAAGAGAAAATCTTAACAATTATATCAGTTCTCAGATTTCAGAACTGTAGCTTTATGTTATTTCCACTTCAATATTGTGTATTTTTGTCCCCCCTAGAAATTAAAACGCCGCTTCCATTCACATTTGGAGGCTTTTAGGTTCTAGGGAGCCTTTCCCAGGAAATTCAGTTGTAAGATAGTAAAGAAAGGATCAATATTCTCATCCAGTTCCAAAATCATGCTGTTTACAATGTGTTAATTGGTGCTTTTCTTCTTTGGTTGTCAGCAGCTAATGGCTGGCCATAGGAATGTAGCCAGTCTTTCCCCTGCCAGTTTGGAGGGCTTTTCTCAGATTGAACAGAAAAAACGGCATCTCACCATGATCGACAAGACACCCCTCCTTCTTCATCGCCTCTTTGGGGCAATTTTAGGCCTTTTTTAGGGGCCCCGGCAGGGCAAAATCAGGCATGGAAGGCAAAGCCTTGCCTTTCAAAGTCCATCTTGCTGAAACGCAAAAACGGAAGTCTTTTGGGTGTTTGACCTTTCTGACAATGCACATGTGCAACATTTATGTCTCTAGGGTGGACGAGAGCATCACAAAAGTTTGGGAAGCGGAAAAGAAATTTCAGGAACAACAACATAAGTACGTCGCTCTTGAGCAGCAGTTTGCAAAGCTGAAGATGGAATCTGGGAAGACAGTCGTGGCCCCCAGGGCTCACCCCAAAACCAAGACAGGTAAAATCATTCAAAGCATCTAGACAACCAACGCTTCGCAGAAGCCTTGTGCAAAACTTGACCAGTGGAATTTCCACAGAGAACAGGAGAATTTTCTTCCCTAATGGCCAACTAGAGGTGGCTGTGGAAGAGAGTCCCAAAATAAAGGCAAGATGGTCGTCATAACTGCACAAACCCCCCTTTTGAATGAACACATGGTTTGAAGTTACGACGGACTTCCCCAGAACTACTTACAAATCAGTTTTAAAGTTCCAATGGCCCCACCTCTTCCCCATGTGTCATGTGACCAATTTGGGGGGCTTGGCAACCAGCCCACATTGACAGCCATTTGCGATGTCCCATGATTGCAATTTTGGGCTGTTTTTGCCAAAAATGCGGCATTTACTTTTGGTTGCCAGGCAAAAGCACTCATTGGGTATAATGGGTTCACTTAACAACTGTTGGATTCACTTAATGACCACTGATAAAAAAGTCACAAAATCAGGCGCAGTATGCTGACCTGCTTAACACCACCACGATCAATGAACGTGATTCCAGGCTGAGTTACAGTCATAAGTTGAGAATTAATTATGTATTTTCCCCTCAACATTAAAAAATGGCATTTACTTTGGTTTCTAGAACAAAAAACGCCCCATAGTAAAAAATGGATTTGCTTAATGACTGCAGCATTCACTTAACAATGGCAGTATTTGCTTAATGACCACTGCAAAAAAAAAATCTCATAATATCAGGTCTAGCCACCATCATGACTTATGGCCTGGGGAGTTCTGGCAGTCAAAATCCATGAGTCTTATAGTCTCTTTCTGCTTCTCAGCCAAAAACATAAATTGTGATTTCTTTTTTCCAGAAAAGTTTAGAATTTGGTGGGTTTGTGGGCAGCCTTTAGGATCAGTATCCCTGTGTAACTATGTGTCTTGTCTCAACAGCTCCGCCATTCAGCAGCACCAAAATGAGCTGGAATGCCGGGGATAAAAAAGATCTGCCTTCCGTTCAACTTTCCGAAGTGCCTCTGGAGTCTCAATTAGAGGAACTGTCCACACAGTAAGACATTTAACATTTTTCTTTTCCATTTTTTTAAAATCAAAGCTCTAAATTAGATTTAAGAAGATGGAGTTGTTAAATTAGTAACATGGCTGTTGAGTGAATCTGGCTTGTCTGTTGACTTTGCTTGTCAGAAGGTCGCAAAAGGGGATCGCGTGACCTTGGGACACTGACTCTCATAAATAAGAGTAAGTTGCCAAGCCTCTGAATTTTGATCACATGACCATGGGGATCCTGCAATGGTTGTAAGTGTGAAAAATGGTCAATTATGTCCCTTTTTTCAGTGCCGTTGTAACTTTGAATGGTCACTGAATGGTTGTAAGTTGAGGACTGCCTGTACAAGTGATGCTCAGCTTATGACCGTAATGAAGCCCACAATTACAATCTTTTTTTTAAAAAAAAGCTTTTTATTTTTTTTCTCTACATACATATATTAGTTTTTCAAACAGCGTGTGATCTGGGTTCATAAAACGCTAATACATAATCAAGTCCTACTCTTTGGTTCTCTCTTCTAACCATTTGTTGAATGGATTCCAGCTTTTGTAATATTCTGTTTCTTCTTTGTCTTTCAGCCTCATAGTTAATCTGTCCATCTCCGTGCATTTCAGTATCTTTTTTATTACTACTTCTTCTGAAGGTATTCATTCATTCTTCCTCTTTCTGTTGTTTTGTTTGTGCAGTTGCTCCTTGAGTCCTCTCTTCTGTTTGTTTCTGCTCCTTACTCTTCCCTTGACTTAGTTTCACTCCTTCATCTAAAATTGACCTATTCCTCACTTCAAAATCTTCTGCTTTCCAAATTGAGTCCAGTCTATACCTTGTATTGTTCCAGTTTATTAAGATACCTTCTGGCATCAACCATCTGAAATTTATACCATTGACAATCAGTTTTGTGGTCAAAAAATGGTACTGTCTTCATGTATCTCTAACTCTCTTGGGTATCTGCTTTAAGACCACAATTTCTTTATTTTTATATTGTATTGGTTTGTCTCTAACTTTCCGTAGTACTTCATCTCTTGTTGTCTTCTTTGTAAATCGTACACGTACTTCTCTTGGCAGCTTATTTCTTCTTGCATAGCTTGAATTGAAGCGAAATATCTCATCCAACTCAAGCTGAATTTCTCCTCAATCTGCCTTCAAAATCTTGAAGAAATTTTAATGAAGTCTGTGTTTCACTTTGAGCAGTGCTTATCTTTTCATGTAGCAACATTGCTTCAATAGATCCCTGTGTTGTAGGACTAGATTGTCCTACTGAGGGTGCAGAAGTATTCTTCATGAGTCTAGTAATATTCGATGGTCATTTTACAGCTTGCAATCTGAAGCCAAAACGTCTGTTTAAATTTAGCCAAACTCAATAGAAGTAGCTTTGAATCTCAATCTCACAACAAGGCAGTCTTATCATTTGCAGGTGTCTTTTTTCAAGGTTAACTTCAGTCAATAACAGTATATCAGAAATTTTGTTCTTCTTTCGCCACTAGATGTCCTCCTTGGCTTATTTTTCAATGTCCAATATTTTTAACAAAGAGTCTTTTTCCCCCTTTATAATTGCTCGCCGCTTTAAAACCTTCTCGGGGGGTCTTTACTTTCCATTCCTTTCCCATCAGGGGCTCAACATTTATAATCCTCAAGGAGAAGGAAAGAGAAAATCTTGCTCACCCAGCTTCAGCACGCAGTTGAAATTCCGCTGATTTATAGTCCTTTTTCTTCCTGTTGGAGACGACTATGGCTGGTAGATCTTAACAGCCTTTTCCTTCATTTTTCCAGAGGGTCCTACAGTTCACTCCGATTGGGTGCCCCCTGATCTGAGCTCCTGAAGTATCCCTCCTCCTTCATTGCCCCTCCAGGGCAACTTTCCGACCCTTTAAGGGTTGCTAGATGAAGAAAAACCAAGCTGAAAAGATGAGCACCGGCTTTTCCCAGTTGTCCCAGAGGCTGCCAAACAGGAAGTCCACAATTATGATCATTAATTGATTGGTCATTAAGCAAGTTACCACTTGACTGCTCACATTTTCACAACATTTTTTGCCACCATCATTAAGCAAACACAGCAACTGTTAAGCAGAACCATGTTGCCCAATGGTTGTTTTTTGCCAGAAAGCAGAATTAAATATTTGTTTCCATCAAAAATAATGTCATAAATCATGGTCACACAAAACTACAAGTGTCTGTAAATGAAGGCCAGTTGCCCAGTACCCAAAATATGACCAGATGACTGCAGGACATGGGGCAGTTGTGAGAATTTTGAATCTAAGTCATAAGTAGCCCTGGTGAGGTTTGTCATAATGTTAGGGGATTGTGCAGCTGGTGTCCAAATGGAGTCAGAGGCTGTCAGGAACTTCTAAGTTTTATACAAGTAAATATGTTTTACACAATATATATAGAAAGTCAGGCAAACAGGAGCATCATGAGGTAAATTGACACAGCAGGAGTATCATGAGATAAATCAACACAGCAGGAACATCATGAGGTAAATCGACCCAGCAGGAACATCTTGAGGTAAAATCAACACAGCAGGAACATCATGAGGTAAATCGACCCAACAGGAACATCGTGAAGTAAATCAATACAGCAGGAACATCATGAGGTAAATGGACCCAGCAGGAACATCATGAGATAAAATCAACACAGCAGGAACATCATGAGGTAAATCGATCCAGGAGAAACATCATGAGGTAAAATCAACACAGCAGGAACATCATGAGGTAAATCGACCCAACAGGAACATCATGAACTAAATCAACACAGCAGGAACATCATGAGGTAAATCGACCCAACAGGAACATCATGAACTAAATCAACACAGCAGGAACATCATGAACTAAATCAACACAGCAGGAACATCATGAGGTAAATCGACCCAACAGGAACATCATGAACTAAATCAACACAGCAGGAACATCATGAGGTAAATCGACACAACAGGAACATCGTGAAGTAAATCAATACAGCAGGAACATCATGAGGTAAATGGACCCAGCAGGAACATCATGAGATTAAAATCAACACAGCAGGAACATCATGAGGTAAATCAATCCAGGAGGAACATCATGAGGTAAAATCAACACAGCAGGAACATCATGAGGTAAATCGACCCAACAGGAACATCATGAACTAAATCAACACAGCAGGAACATCATGAGGTAAATCGATCCAGGAGGAACATCATGAGGTAAAATCAACACAGCAGGAACATCATGAGGTAAATCGATCCAACAGGAACATCATGAACTAAATCAACACAGCAAGGAACATCATGAGGTAAATTGATCCAGGAGGAACATCATGAGGTAA
Source organism: Vipera berus (assembly GCF_964194415.1). NCBI lineage: Eukaryota > Metazoa > Chordata > Lepidosauria > Squamata > Viperidae > Vipera > Vipera berus. Next base: position 129,051,684 of record NC_138205.1, on the reverse strand, counting down.
AATCAACACAGCAGGAACATCATGAGGTAAATCAACACAGCAGGAACATCATGAGGTAAATCGACCCAACAGGAACATCATGAACTAAATCAACACAGCAGGAACATCATGAGGTAAATCGACCCAACAGGAACATCGTGAAGTAAATCAATACAGCAGGAACATCATGAGGTAAATGGACCCAGCAGGAACATCATGAGGTAAATCGATCCAGGAGGAACATCATGAGGTAAAAACAACACATCAGGAATATCATGAGGTAAATCGATCCAACGGGAACATCATGAACTAAATCAACACAGCAGGAACATCATGAGGTAAATTGATCCAGGAGGAACATCATGAGGTAAAATCAACACAACAGGAACATCATGAGGTAAATCAACACAGCAGGAACATCATGAGGTAAATCGACCCAACAGGAACATCATGAACTAAATCAACACAGCAGGAACATCATGAGGTAAATCGACCCAACAGGAACATCGTGAAGTAAATCAATACAGCAGGAACATCATGAGGTAAATGGACCCAGCAGGAACATCATGAGGTAAATCGATCCAGGAGGAACATCATGAGGTAAAATCAATACAGCAGGAACATCATGAGGTAAATTGACCCAACAGGAACATTGTGAAGTAAATCAACACAGCAGGAACATCATGAGGTAAAATCAACACAGCAGGAACATCATGAGGTAAATCGACCCAACAGGAACATCGTGAAGTAAATCAACACAGCAGGAACATCATGAGGTAAATCGATCCAGGAGGAACATCATGAGGTAAAATCAACACAGCAGGAACATCATGAGGTAAATGGACCCAACAGGAACATTGTGAAATAAATCAATACAGCAGGAACATCATGAGGTAAAATCAACACAGCAGGAACATCATGAGGTAAATCGATCTAGGAGGAACATCATGAGGTAAAATCAACACAGCAGGAACATCATGAGGTAAATGGACCCAGCAGGAACATCATGAGGTAAAATCAACACAGCAGGAACATCATGAGGTAAATGGACCCAGCAGGAACATCATGAGGTAAAATCAACACAGCAGGAACATCATGAGGTAAATTGACCCAACAGGAACATTGTGAAGTATATCAACACAGTAGGAACATCATGAGGTAAATCAACACAGCAGGAACATCATGAGGTAAAATCAACACAGCAGGAACATCATGAGGTAAAATCAACACAGCAGGAACATCATGAGGTAAATCGACCCAACAGGAACATCGTGAAGTAAATCAATACAGCAGGAACATCATGAGGTAAATGGACCCAGCAGGAACATCATGAGGTAAATTACAGAGCTTATAGGTCACACAGAGGAAAAAAGGCGGGAAACAATGAATCACTCCCCTTTCACTCACAGGACCAATCACAGTGCAGATTGCCTCACCGTGGCCAGCTCTCTTCAACTCTTCACCACAACTCTGTGTTATGACTCCCTGCACAAACCTTCACTGTTCCAGCTACTAAATTTAAATATCTTAACCCATAACTTCGAATGGTTTCTAGAGCACTGATCGTAAGTTGAGTATTATATATATATATATATATATATAAATCCATCAACTGTTTAATTTCTTTTAATTATACACACACACACACACACTTATAAATCTATCAACTGTTTCCTTCCATGCAGGCTAGCAATCCAGATGGACGAGATCGAAGGCCTGAAGAATGCTTTGCAAGAATCCATCCGGATCAAAGAGGAGGACTTCCGTGTGTACCAGGACACCGTGGGACAGGTGAAGGAGATCTTCCTGCACGCTCTGAAGCAGCACGCGCAGGAGAAGAACTGAATTGGGTCCGGTGGTGGGAGGGGGTTAGTCCCACTATCCAGATGTGGTCCCTCCGAGGTGACTCTCGTTTAAATACTTGCAGGAGGGCACAGGAGACACAGCAGATGTTGGTCCTGTAGAAGATGCAAGTGGTCCCCAGCTAGAGGGACCCAAGGGCCAGCTCCTCTCATCCATATTGATGTATTCATAGTCATATTCACTGGATCGGTAGTCCGGCACTTGTTCCAAATGAGTCTAGAATCAGTAAGCAGGAAGAATTTGCTTGGGTAGAAACCAACTTTGGATCAACTTTGACATCCCTTGCCAAACAAAACCTGTTTTAAAACTTTTCCAATGTAAATACAGACCCCGTTGTTGTAACTCAGCAAGACCCAGACGAAGTATAATGTCTTCTTTATTTTCTCAAAAGACACGATACCATGTTTCTTTGATCGCATGCTTGTGAATTGCAGGGATGGTGGGGGTGAGCTGCTTTTCCTGGATTGCTCATTTACAAGCGTGTTTGTACACCTCCCGTGCCTTTTTTCACCTCTGCCCAAATTTGCTTCACGATCAGTTAACTCCCTTGTTGACTTTGAGTTTATTTTTGGATGTTTTCCCCTTGTTGAGTTGCTCAGGGAGGGCTCAGATTAAATTAGGAAATATTGGTCCAAAAGGAATTCAGTTTGAATTGAAGACGATTTGGCACACTGTAGTCATGAAAAGAAAAGTAAGTAGAAAGATAGATAGATGAGAGAGAGGGAGAGGGAGAGAGAGAGAGACAGAGAGAGAAATAGACAAATAGATAGATGATATAGACACACAGACAGACAGACAGATAGATATAGGAATATTTATAAGTAAGTAGAGCCATGGTGGCGCAGTGGTTAGAATGCAGTCTTGCAGGCCAACTCTGCCACTGCCAGCAGTTCAATCCTGACCGGACTCAAGGTTGACTCAGCCTTCCATCTTTCCGAGATCAGTAAAATGAGGGCCCCGATTGTTGGGGGCCCTTAGGCTGAGTCTGTAAACCACTTAGAGAGGGCAGTAAAGCACTATGAAGCTGTATAAAAGTCTAAATGCTATTGCTATTGTTGTTGGTGCTCTCTGACCTTGGTGGTTTTGTAAAAGACATTTCATGACCAAATTAGGTAACATCATCAGTGCTAGGAGGAAGTGGGGTTTTCCAATAAGACCAAATCCTGCCCTGCTCCCTCCTAGCACTTGATGATGTTACCTGGTTTGGTCATGAAACATTTGCAAGAAAACCACCAAGCTCAGAGAGCACCAGGGATTCTCTCTCTCTCTCTCTCCTCCCTCTGTCTCTCACCTATCTGTTTGTCTGTCTGTCTGTCTCTAGCTATCTGTCTGTCTTTCTAACTGTCTAGCTCAGGGGTAGGCAACCTTGGCTCTTTTATGACTCGTGGACTTCAACTCCCAGAATTCCTGAGTCAGCCATGCCAAGGGGAAAGGGAGAGTTTCCAAGCTGAGCCATGCTGGCTCAGGAATTCTGGGAGTTGAAGTCCACGAGTCATGAAGGGGCCATATTTCCCCCATGCTGGCTCAGGAATTCTGGGAGTTGAAGTCCACGAGTCATAAAAGAGCCAAGGTTGCCTACCCTTGGTCTAGCTATTTAGTATCTGTCCATACATCCATCCATTTATCTATCACTTTTTTCAGGGCCATTGTGACTTTGGTCACTAAACAAACCAATTGTAAGTGAGGGACTCACTGTGTTGCTGATTTAAACTCTGGGCTATTTCCTTTCCTGTGAGAAAAAGATGGCCTGGTTCCCTTTTTCTGGCCAAGAGCCTCAAACGTATTCAAAGCATTGGGACAAATGTTGAACTCACAATGATTATTTTTATTTTTTTTTAGAAACGGGTCAGAACAGGGGAAGTATCCCCACTGTGCAGGGCCACAACTCTGTGCGGTTTCTATCTGCAGCATTCAGATACTTGTTCTTGTGGTTTCCTGGTAGGAAAAACGAACTGGGAACACAAAAGCTACAGCTGTAAATTAAGGTGTGACGGTGCCAAGAGGCCAGTTGTGTGTCTCCCTTCCTTCCTTTTGTCTGCCATAACCCTAGCAGACAGTCCTTGAGTTAAGACTACGATGTGGAAGGCAGTTGGGAAGGTCACAAATGGAGAACAGGTGACTGTGGGGAGGCTGCAACTGTTGGAGATGCATGCTGGTTGCCAGGGCTCTGAATTCTGATCGCCTGACCATGCTGCAATGGTCATAAGTGTGAGGACCAATCGTAATTCACTCTTTGCAATGTTGTTGAACTTTCACTGGTCACTAAAATGGTTGTCAAGTCAAGGAGGGAGGGAGAAGGAGGAAGGAAAGATAGAGTGAGGGGGAAGGAGGGAGGGAGGAAGGAAATGGAAGGGAAGGGAGGAGCCTGGTGGAAACAGTAAGGAGAGCAAGAGGAGGGGAGGGAGGGAAAGAAGGAAGGGAGGGAAGGAGGGAATCCTTCCAAATAGAAAAATAGAAAAAAAATACTAAACCCAAATCAGTTATCCCAAATGCACACTCTACTTTGCCATTCTCACCCCAATCCTTTGGGCCCTGCCTCCCATCTTTCTGCATTCACAAGCCCCCCCCCTCCCCACTTCTGTGTTTCTCAGTATCTGACTTTTTTTAAAAGAAAAAAATCAAGTGTGCCCGTTGTCCAGAAAAACTCACCCATCTCCCCAACCTAAACATTTCCAAAAGGCACACACACACACACACACACGCACACACACACGCACGTAGGTGAAAGACTCTTCTATGCCAGGGTGCCAATGCTGGAATTTCAATAGAAAAAGTGGACTTTGCCTGACTCTTGCCAGCCGACATTTGACACCCGCCATGCGAAGAATCGGGCAGGCCGGCAACTCTGTCTGTGCTCCAAAGACTGTTTCCATTCCCAATGCCAAAACATTAGAAGGCAACCGTGGTGTTGGGACCCCGTAGCGGGGCAGAGTGACCACATATCCCATCCGGGAATGGATTTCTGCATGTCTTCTCCCGAGGAACACACATTTGAAACGTGACACCCGCTGAGCCTTTGAAGGAAAGAATGCAGTCCTGGTAAGTGACAGGTGGTGGAAAGCAGCTCCGGCTTGCAACCCCAGAATCCTGGGAGTGAGCTAGCTTGGATATTTATACCTGCTTCTTTTTCACGAAACTGGGCCAGGATAGAATAACACAAGAGCAGAACAATAACAGAATAACAGAGTTGGAAGGGACCTCGGAGGTCATCTAGTCCAACCCCCTGCTCAAAACAGGAAACCCAATTCCTGAGGCTGAGCATCCCTGGATATTTATACCTGGTTCTTTTCACACACACGAAAGAAAGGCTATCACAAATAAAGGAAGTGCAGAACCACTGAACAAACATCTAAAGGAGGTGAATGCTATAGAAGCCATGGAGATAAGGCCCCAGAAGAAATTATGGGTTAGCAATCACCACAAAAGAGTGTTCATTTATTTGAAAGGGGAATATTTGTAGCTCATGGTTACCTAGTTGGGTCATGAAACATATGCAAGAAAACAGCCAAGCTCAGAGAGCACCAAGGACCCCTCTTCTTCTTCTTCTTCTTCTTCTTCTTCTTCTTCTTCTTCTTCTTCTTCTTCTTCTTCTTCTTCTTCTTCTTCTTCTTCTTCTTCTTCTTCTTCTTCTTCTTCTTCTTCTTCTTCTTCTTCTTCTTCCTCTTCCTCTTCTTCTTCTTCTTCTTCTTCTTCTTCTTCTTCTTCTCCTTCTCCTCCTCCTCCTCCTCCTCTTCTTCTTCTTCTTCTCCTCCTCCTCCTCTTCTTCTTCTACTTCTTCTCCTCTTCTTCTACTTCTCCTTCTCCTCTTCTTCCTCCTTCTCCTCTTCCTCCTCCTCCTCCCCCTCCTTCTTCTCCTCCTCCTCCTCTTCTTTTCTCCTCCTTCTCCTCCTCCTCCTCCTCCTCTTCCTCCTCCTCCTCCTCTTCTTTTCTCCTCCTTCTCCTCCTCTTCCTCCTCCTTCTCCTCCTCCTCCTCCTTCTCCCCCTCCTCCTCCTCCTCTTCTTTTTTTCTCCTCCTCCTCCTTCTTCTTCTTTTCTCCTTCTCCTTCTCCTTCTCCTTCTCCTCCTCCTTCTCTTCCTCCTCCTCCTCCTCCTCCTTCCTCCTCCTCCTCCACCCTCTCCCCCCCCCTCCTTCTTCTTCTTCCTCCTCCTCCTCCTCCTTTCTGCAGAACACTTCCAGCACAGATGAGGTTCCCCAGTTAGGTTATGAAACATCTGCCAAAAAACTCACCCAACTCAGGGAGCATCAAGGACCCTCTTGAAATCTCTTTCTAAGTTGCCTGGCTCCAATTCAGTTGTGAAGCTGCTGAACCCTCTGTTCAACAGGATAGCAAAGCTACTTTTATGAAGAAAATAAGAGTTCTTTGTACAATACTTACTTTCTTAAAAAATAATCTAATTTGCACTGATTTGCCAGAAAAATTCTTTTCATCACTATGTCACTTGCACTACTGAATATTATTTGTTTTGCCATCCTGTTGTCATCCACAAGATCCTCCTTTGTGCTTTCTGGATGGAGATAATAACACAAGTCAGTCTATTTCTATTTCTCTCTAATTTCTCGGTATTTTTCTTAAATTCATTTATGCCTCCGTCATCCATCTGCTATAAAGTTTAACTACACACGTAATCCTCCTTCAAATATTTGGAAGACGGAGGAATCTTATAATTCTACCTACGCAGGTTTTTCTCAAGGACACCGAGTACCTTTATTACTCACTTGAGAAAATAAGGCAGATGTAAACCACAATATACATCAAAATCTTAGTGTAGTAGTTACATTATGTGCTAGAAACCACAAGATGATGATGAGTTTTAGTCCTGCCTTAGGCATGAAAGCTGGGTGACTTTGCGCAAAACATCAGGTGACAATCCCAAATGGTGCTTTTTTTCCTGAGGATGCAACTGGACTTTCTTGTTTTTCTTTGAAGACATTTCACTTCTTAGCCAAGAAGCTTCTTCAGCTCTGACTGGATGGTGGGGAACAGAAAGATTTATACTCCTTGCAGACAGCTGGTCATTTGCATTCTTTTAGAGGGTCATTGAGGCCACCTGGAGGTTTAATCTGTGTCCTCAGGGTCACATGAGTGGTGCTAATGGGTGTGGAGTTTTCTAGGGACTGCTGAAAGGATTGTGTTGTGGATCACACCGTCTTAGATGAGAAGCAAAACGTCTTCAAAGGAAAAAAGGAACACGTGTGGCCTTGTGAAAAAGCATCTTTGGAATAACTATGACCTGGATGGCTGAGAATCTCCATAGACATCAGGTGACAATGAGTTCTAGTCCTGCCTTAGGCATGAAAGCAGGCCAGGTAACAAAGCCAATTGCCAGGAGATAGTGAGTTCAAGTTCTGCCTTAGGCATGAAGCCAACTGTGTGACTTCGGGCCAATCACTAGGAGGCAGGGAGTTCTAGTCCCACCTTAGGTATGAAAGCTATCTGAGTGACTTTGGACCAATTATCAGGAGCAGATGAGTTCTAGCCCTGCCTTAGGCATAAAAGCCGGCTGGGTGACTTTGGGCCAATCACCAGGAGACAGTGAGTTCTAGTCCCTCCTTAGGCATGAAAGCCAGAGGGATGACTTTGGGCCAATCACCAGGAGATGGTGAGTTCTAGTCCTGCCTTAGGCATGAAGCCATCTGGGGGACTTTGTGCCAATCACCAGGAGATAGGGAGTTCTAGTCCTGACATCTGGGTGTGAGACAGGCTGGCCATCCAGTCCTGATACCCAGCTGTCTGGGTGACTTTGGGCCAATTACCAGGAGATGGAGAGTTGTAGTCCCACCTTAGGCATGAAAGCTATCTGGATGACTTTGGACCATCCTTCCTCTCACCCCAACCTACCTCACAGGGTGGTTGTTGCGAAAGAAATAGGAGGAGGAAAGAGAATTAGGTATGCTCACCACTTTGAGTTGTTTGTAAAAGAAATAACAATGGCAGGATAAAAATAAATAAAACACTCTTCTGAACTCAAATTATGGAAGAGTAGTTTAGAAAGTAGATCAGAAATTTGGATTCAGGTAATATATGCATAAAGATGGACTGGCTGACTTCAAAGGGAGATTCAAAGAGAAGTGTAAAATAACCCAGTATTTTCCACAAATCAACACAAAATATATTTTATTAATCCAAATGTAGATTACCGGATGGCCTTATTAGATATCAACTAATGTATCTAATCATAAGGTCAATAAATATTCCAATTTATTTTCAATCCTGAGTACGGAGTCGAATCAGAAAATTTTTCAAGTTCTCTTTAGAATATTTTTGACTTGACAATCTTTAAAATTACCAAGGTTAGGAGATTCTGGGAGTTGGTCCATGCATCTTACAGTATTCAAAGTTGAGAAACACTGCTTTACTAAAACATAGCTATTGATATATTAAAATGTTATCAAGACTGGGGGATTCTGGGAATAGAAGTCCAGAAATCTGAAAATTGGTGAGATCCAGAAACCTTAGTTTAGCCTCCCACCAGTGATGGGATTCAAATCCCACCACTGCCTCCCACCATACTAAATTTAATCCAGCCCTGCATGCATTTTTCCCCCCTCGAATTGGAAAGAAATGGAAATTTCTGAGCAAACAACCATTTTACTGCTGCAAATGTTGTCAAATTCTTCTGCAGGATTGCTGTGGGGCCTCCACTCCATCTGCATGCTTTTCCTTGGGCATCTCAATCCCTGAATCTGGCTCTTTCTTTCTAAAAAAACAGACAGGAAATTATGCACTGGGTGGCTTGGAAATTCTCAGAGTTTAGTAAGTAAAGAGATGATTCAAGGTGTCCTTTAGTTAACCCCAAAGAATGGAAGATTTAATTTCATAAATAATTCCCTTGCAAAATGGGTCTCCTTAGATGCTGAGACAACCTTACCTTGTGCTGGACCAAAAAATAATAATAATATAAAATAAAGAAATCCCGGAAGAACGTAAGACTGCCAGCATGGATCTCATCTGCAGAAATGAATTTTGATAACATTTCCACATCACTAACATTAGAGTAGCTTTATTTATTTATGCATTAATGCACTGCACATTGTCGCATTAAATGTAGAGGGCTGCTTTCCATTCAGGTGTTTATTTGTTTACTTATTTGAATTCCACCTTTATTATTTTTACAAATAACTCAAGGTGGCGAACATGTCTAATGTTCTTCCTTCCTATTTTTCTGATCACAACTCTTAAGGTAGACTGGACTGAAAGAGAGGAACTGGTCCAAAGTCACCCAGCAGGCTTTTATGCCTAAGCGGAACTAGAATTCATCGTCACCTAGCGATTAGCCCAAAGTCACCCAGCCGGCTTTCATCCTAAGGCAGGACTAGAACTCACTGGCACCAGGTGATTGGCCCAAGGTTACACAGTTTACTTTCATGCTTAAGCTGGAAGTTAAGCTGGAACACTGTCTCCCAAACTGGCCCCCTCTATATTGATTTATAAATTTGATTAATAAATTCACAAGTAATAAAATAAGTAACACTGCTTTCCCAAATCAAACCTAATATTCAGCAAATATCCACCAATATCTACAAATACCGATGGTTCAAAAGAACAGAGGTTGGCTATCTTATGTTGCAAAGCAAAAACAGTTAAGTTAGTTCTCAATTTATGACTCTATTATAAAGATGTCAGAATTTATGTTGCTGAGCAAGGTGGCTGTTAAGTGAGTTACACCCGGTTTTATGGCTTTTGTTGCCATGGGCGTTAAGCGAATCATTGTAGTTGTTAAGTGAATCAGGAGGGATAGAATCAAGATCACGTGACAGGTTAGTACCATTTTATAACGCTTTATTAAGGCCACACTTGTTCCTGGCTCAAGGTCCGAAAGACAAACAAACTCAAAGGGAAGTCCAAGAACAAAGTTTTATCTGCATAAAGCTTTTTGCAAAAGCTGGTGGGCTTAACTCACCCAGGAGAAAAAGCCACACCCTCAGTTTTAAAAAACATATATTTATACTCTCTCAGGAAGCTGATTTCCTATCAGCCCTATCACACTCAACAGCCCACCTCAGCCAATCCGAAGCGTCTAAACAGAAGACATTTCTTTCTCCCATCCCAGGAATAAGCCCCTTGCGTCTATACCTGTTATGTTAACCATGACCTACTTTTTTTCTAGCATAAGCTCTATCTTTATTTTTGTATTTCCTCTGCTTGTGCTTCTGGCTGACTTCCTAAGAGCAAACTACCTGTCTGAGATCTAAGCAACAACCTTGCACTTCTAAAAGTTCGAGTAACTCCATTTTACAACTATGCTTAAGCTTCAGCTATGCCAGGGGTGTCAAACTCAATTTCATTGAGGGCCGCATCAGCACTGCGGTTGCCCTCAGGGGGCCGGGCGGGTGTGGCCTGGGTGGGTGTGGCCTACTGGGTGGGCGTGGCTAGAGTGTGTATGGCCTACTGGGTGGGCGTGGTCAGCTCTACATCATTTGCATCAAGGGTGCCTATGGGGACCTGGGCAGGAGTGGGACAGATCTGAGGGTCTCTGGCAGAAGGAGGGTCTCTGGGCCGGGGCCAAGGCAGTGGGGGCCGTTCCCTCCCTGTTTCCAGGATGGCTTTGCAGGCCACATGAAACCACTTCGCGGGCCGGATCTGGCCCCCGGGCCTTGTGTTTGACATGTCTGAGCTATGCCATTAGAATGAATTTTCTTCATAAGATCAACAGTTTCTGAGCTTGTTATCCCTTACACTTGGAATACTGCATCCAGTTTTGCTCACCACGATGTAAAAAAAAAAGATGTGACTCTAGGAAGAGTGCAGAGAAGAGCAACAAAGATGATCAGGGGACTGGAGGCTGAAACACACAAATGTTGCAGGAATTGTATGATTAATTTAATGGAAAGAACCACTAGGAGTGACTGGATAACAGTGTTCTAGTATTGAGGGGGGGGTGTCTGCCCCAAAGAAGAGGCAGTCAAGCTATTCTCCAAAGCACCTGAAAGCAAGAAAAGAAGCAACGGATGGAAACTAGTCAAGGAGAGAAGCAACCTGTAACTAAGGAGAAACCTCCTGACAGAGAGAACAATTAGCCAGTGGTACGGCTTGCCTCCAGAAGTTGTGGGTGCTCCATCGATGGAGGTTTTAAAGAAGAGACTGGACAAACATTTGTCTGAAATGGTGTAAGGTCTCCTGCTTGAGCACGGGCTTGGACTAGGAGACCTCCAAGGTCCCCTCAACTCTGTTATTTTGCTCAGATCGCGGCGTGTCCTGCTCCATCATTGGATGTTCTTCCATTCATCAGTGAACTAACTCCAGAAATAATCTGGTCCTATTAAGGGGCCAGATTCCATGGCTGATCCTGTCCCTCTTTAGAGACACCAGGCTGAGATTCAGCCACCTCCAACGTCCCACCCAGCTCTATTCTGTTCTAAACTTTTACACCATGACTATGGGAAGAAGGCGTGCTCTTCTCTGTTGCACGTTCAGGACTTCGTGCCAAGGAGCCCACCACGTTCCAAACTGACCTTTCTTCTCAGAGAGGCGTCTATCTCAGTTATCTCGCCAGCCACTTAATCCCACTGACCCAGAAAGAACAGCCAGGAACTGCCACATCATGATGGAAGTGATCTCCTGGTGATGTCTTGTCAAACGTCTCCAGCTGCTTCTCCCCTCCCCGGGCTAACTTTTGCCAAGATGACTCCTGTTCTGGGTTGTCCTCATCTGCTACTTTGACAGGCAGTTAGAGGACCAGCCCTCCCTTTTGCAGTTCTGCTCCGAAATAAAAATATCTGCAGCCGGATACCCTTGGTTCTCATTCTCATTGGGAACTTTCAGCAGCCCAGCAGCTCCACTGAGGACCCGAATTCGAGCAAGACCAGAGACCCTATCTTCATGGCTTCCTAAACTTCAGCTTGAAAGAGGTGACCCCAAGCCTGCTCCCCCACTCTACCCCAACTGTGCCCACCCATCCCCTTCTTGATTCCTTAGGCTGCATTGCCCAACTCTGCTAACTTCCTCAAGGTCAGTGAAGGGGGGGTGGGGGGGCTTGAAGACTTTTGGTGCAACAAATGCTTTATGGGGAACAAAAAAAAGAGTGGTCTCTGTTTGCTTGGCAAGGAGGGCTTAAATGGGTGGGGGACAGGGGGAGAAGAACTGCTGCTAAAAGGGCTGAGCAGGCTGCAATTTATAGAGAAGAGCTCGGTAGGCTGGGTGGGCTGGGAGAAAATAACAGAATAACAAGAGTCGGAGGGGACCTTGGAGGTCTTCTAGTCCAACCTGCTGCTCAGGCAGAAAAACCTATACCATTTCAGATAAACGATTGTCCGGTCTGTTGTTAGAAACCTCCAGGGTTTTGTTATGTTTTGTTTTTAAGAAAAACTGTTTTAAAACTCCAGTTTTTTTTAAAGCAGTTTTTTTAAAAAAAAAACACACTTAAAAACCTCCAGATACTTAAAGCAGTGGTATATTCTGCATTTTTTGTGTGATGCCAAGCAGTCCCAGCAATGCAGCAAAATCCTGATGCACTGCAGAAGTACACGAAAGAACTTTTGCCAAAAAATTTGGCTTGTTTCTCCTTGCAGATGGCTCTCTCTCTCTCTCTCTCTCTCTCTCTCTCTCCCCCCCCCCCCCACCGTGCCGGTGTCTCTGCAGGATACAAGCTGGAAAGCAACACCACCCGTTTTGCTATCATGTTGTCTCAGCACAGATAAGGTGGTTTTGAAGCTAAAATAGGAAACAGAGGCCGAGCTGCATGTTGTTTGTCTGCCTTGTGAAGTTTGCGTCTTCTTGGTTCCTCTGGGCTGAAAACAGTTAACCTGATGCAAAAGGAGGAAGGGAATTGAATGGAGGGATGGGGAGAATGTCTCTTTCACACACACACACGCACACACACACACTTTTACAGACACACATGCGCGCACACATACACACACACACACTGAAGCACAAAGACACAATTCTTTCCTCCGGGCTGCTCTTCAAAGGCTTCTTGTTATTAGTCCAGGAGTCAAAACGAACCATTCAGAATCAAAAATGGGGACAAGCAATTATTTCAAAGTGTTTCTGGCAGTTTTGTGCTTATAACCTTTTCTTGGAGGTCCAGAATAATGCAGGAGGCATCTCTGGGGTAGGATAAGGATGCATGGGGTTAAGTGAGGTATTTGACGGAGAAGGGTTGCAAAGAATAGGGATCTAATTCTGAGTGGGAAATCCTCTAGTCTAGTTCTACTCCTGGCTGGCATGAAAGCAGGCTGGCTGGGTGACTTAGGCTGGTCGCCAGGAGATAGGGAATTCTAGTCTCACTTTAGGTATGAAAGATGACTGGGTGACTTAGGCCAGTCACCAGGAGATGGTGAGTTCTAGTCCCGCCTTAGGCATAAAAGCCGGCTGGGTGACTTTGGGCCAATCACCAGGAGATGGTGGGTTCTAGTCCCGCCTTAGGCATAAAAGCTGGCTGGGTGACTTTTGGGCCAATCACTAGGAGAGGGTGAGTTCTAGTCCTGCCTTAGGCATAAAAGCTGGCTGGGTGACTTTGGGCCAATCACCAGGAGACGGTGAGTTCTAGTCCCGCCTTAGGCATAAAAACTGGCTGGGTGACTTTGGGCCAATCACCAAAGGTCTCCAAATTCTAGGACTAGAAGAGAATATTTAATTTAATTTAATTCAGGGTTTAACTTTGGGATCCTTGGTGCTCTCTGAGGGTTGTTTTTTTAGCAGATGCCTCATGACCCAACTAGGTAACACCATCAGTGCTAGAAGGGATGGGGGGGGGTTTAGTCTCTGTTTGTATACAAGTTATTAATAAACAGCCTAATCAAGAAACCACCAAGACTGACAGGAAAGTATATGAAGATAGGACACCCTTCCAGCATTGATGATGTTACCAAGTTAGGTCAGGAAACATCTGCGAGTAAACCACCAGCTCAGAGCGCGCCAAAGACCCCACAGTCATCTTCCTCCTCCTCCTCCTCCTCCTCCTCCTCCTCCTCCTCCTCCTCTTCCTCTCTGTAATGCCCACTCCCTTCTAGCCCTGATGATGTTACTTAGTCAAGTCATGAAATGTCTGCAAGAAAACTATCAAGCCCAGCGAGCATTAAGGACCCCCTATCCCCCTCCTTTTTCTCCTCCTCCTCCTCTTCCAACCCCCCCCCCCCCGCAACTCCCTTCAAGCATTGATGATGTTCCCTAGCTGAGTCAGGAAACGTCTGTGAGAAAACAACCAATCTCAGAGAACACCAGCGACCCCAAGTTCCCCTCCTCCCCCTCCTCCTCCTCTTCCTTCCTTCCTTCCTTCCTTCCTTCCTTCCTTCCTTCCTTCCTTCCTTCCTTCCTTCCTTCCTTCTAGCACTGATGATGTTACCTACAGTTGTTGGGTCCTACAAACGTCTGCAAGAAGATAACCAAGCTCAAACAGCACCAAGGACCTTAGAGCAATGGTGCCATCTCCTTCCTTGCATGTCTCCACACACTGAATGGTGCCATCTAATTTCAGTTTTAGCTGGCCTTCTGCCCTGAGCACAGGTGTCTTCTAGGTGTCTTCAAAGGTCCCCTGTGATTCCAGAATTCAGTGATTCAATGACCATCATTCTCTTTCTTCAATTTCTCTCTCTCTCTATCTCAGGTCTGGAAGACCCTTGGCGTTCGTCCTTCAAGTGCTTCTGTCCAAGATGGGGATCAAGGCGGCACTGCCCACCTACGAGTTGGGTCTTTATGCCCTAATTGTATCCTGTGCCATCGCTTACAGTGGACAGGAGATATTTGACAGCTCCCAAGGTAAATTCCTGAAAAATCCCTCTGAGGTAGGGGGAAGAATTTCCACTGGGCCCCTGGAAGCACCTCTCTTTCCAAATCTACTGCTGTATTATTCGTTTATTCGTTCATGCACAAGTGCATTCATTCGCTTACTGAGTTACTTATTTGCTTATTTATTTATTTAATATCCCAGGTTTATAATTTTTAAAAGTAATTCCAGGTGGCAAAGGTATCCAACACCCCTTCCTCCTCCTATTTTCCTTGCAACAACAACCCTGTGAGGTGATCTGGAGTGAGAAAGGGACTGGCCCAAAGTCACCCAGCCAGTTTTCATGCCTGAGGCAGGACTAGAACTCACCGCCTCCTGGCGATTGGCCCAGTATCACCCAGCCTACCTTTATGCCGAAGGTGATACTAGAATTCCCCATCTCCTGGTGATTCTTCCTCTCTTAGTCATTCTGTCTCCCTCTCTCCCTTTTTTTTCTTTTCAGATAGCATGAATCGAAAAACCTTCCGAGAAAACATAAAACCAGGATGGCATTATTTTGGCAGGAAAATGGTAAGTGCAGGATTTTGATTAGGCTGACAAAGAAGATTTATGTTTATGTTCCTTCCTTCCTCCTTCCCTTCCCTTTCTTTTCTTGATCCCTCCTTCCTTCCCTCCTTTTCTTGGTTCTTCCTTCTCTCCCTCCTTCCTTCCTTCCTCCCTCCCTCTTTTCTTGATCACTACCTCCATGCTTCTTTTTCTTGATCCTTCCTTCCCTCCTTCCTTCTTCCCACCTCCCCTGTCACTCTTCTTCCTTCCTTCCCTTCCTTCCTTCCTTCCTTCCTTCCTTCCTTCCTTCCTTCCTTCCTTCCTTCCTTCCGTTGAAGGAAAAGTCTTCATCAGGGTTCAGTCCAAGCTGGGAATAAACAACATGGCGACTGTGTTAGGAAGAAGGTTGCAGTTTATTGAAGAGGAGAGCCAGACAGGAAGATGGCTCTGGAAGAAAAGAGAGTGAGCACATGTAGGGAGTGGGTTTTATACCCACTGGAGCCTTTTGTTTGGAGTTGTTCCTGTGGCATGAACTTTGACCTGAGTCTGAGTGTGCCTTTCTGGTATTCTGATGGTGGTGGGTTAATCCTATTATGTCCCAAGGGTCATATCCTGCTCCCCTGGGGCTGTGGCCGATGACTTTTAGATTTTTGGTGTTGATTCTAGGGATCTTTCTTCCTAATCCCAGTTTCCTGACTCCAGTCTTTCTGACAGGATTATCATCTGCATTTCTGGTTTCTGCTTGGTGCAGGGAGACCTGGGGCAGGGTTGGTTTCTGCTTTTAAAATCCTTTAGGGAAATGTATTCTGCTTTTAATATTTCCTTCTCTGGGGAGGTGACTTCCCACAATCCCCCCCTTTGTGCCATAAGTGTGTGAATGACACACTTACTGACACAAAAGTAAGATTGATCTGATCAGGGAGACTTGGTAAACAATTTTAAACTGTTAAGCCACAAAAAAAGAAGAAGACACTAATAGAGTTCAACCATGAAGTCTAAAGCCAGGGCAAAAGTTCTGTTAGATGGAAAAGGAATTTATAGTGTCCAATATTCTGTGCCAATTCTTTTTCAAATGTTGGATGTCACTTTGAGCTTCCAGTCAGGGTTTGAAGCCCATGCCTTTCAGAATTCTTCACAGCCATGGTCTTCATCAGTACATAACCACTGGCTGCCCATTTTCGAGGGTTGTTTCCTGCCTTAGCTCTTAGTTTGGTGCATCCAGGTTTTTAATGTCCAATTGAGGTTAGCCAGTGTGCAAGTCAGGCTATTAAATTTTATTAAATTGCACATAGTGAGCCATAGTAGTCCCAATCTGAGTCCACCAGTGCAAGATATTCAGAGCGTAGGTTTGGAGATACCTTTCCTACTACTTCCTCAGTGAGGCCATATGAATTACAAATTGCCTGAGGGGGCCTGGTTCCCTCCCCCTTGGAATTTTGCTGGAAGTTGTTCCTACAAAGATTTAATAACACAGGGCAAGAATCAGGCTGGAGTTTTACTAAAGGTAGGTGAAAGAGATAGACTCAGTGTGATTATGAATGGTGTGTGTGTGTGCATGTGTGTGTGTGTGTGTGTGTGTAGCTACTAACAAAACAGGCAATACAAACATTCTGGATAAATTTTCCTCCCACCAGACAGAATCCAAGGTGTTCAGGACTTGCTGCATCAACTATTCCCGAATGCCATCACTCCATAAATACATTCAATTGACTTATTACAATACAAATGGGGCAAGAAAGAAAACCTAACAATGTGTTTCCACCCTCCCCCCATAGTCTTCCTAATTTTCTTCTGAGGCTTCATGTTGGGACCAGTGGCTCCAGGACTCTTTCTTTCCTCAGCAGCTTTCACAGGCATCTGGGGGGAATGGTAGGACTTGGGAAGATCTGTTCCACTCAGCTTGCATGGTAGCTTTTTAGTGGATGGCTGGATCCAGAACCCAATTCCATGGCTCAAATGGATGGAGGCAGCATCTGGGTCAGTGTGCTCTGCTTCCAAAGGTTGGGGGGGGTGTCATCTGTGTAGGGCTGAAAGACATGAGAACAAGATCTCCTCCCCCCTTTCTGGGTGGACTCTCCCAGGAGAGGCAGACAAAAGCATGGAGAACAGAGGATAAGAAAAGGAGAAGTACATGGGGTGGGGGGGGGGAATAGCTTGCAGACAGAGTTTGGAAAGGCATTAATAATGCAGTGGTTAAAGATATATTAAGTCCCAATAATAATAAATAAAGAAACATATAGGCTGACAAAATGAGGAAATCACAGATGAGGACAAAAGAAACCTGGATTCTGGTAAGAAAACAACAAAATGAAAGGTCTCGCTTTTGAACGGAACATTTGCAACATGTTAGGACTTAAGGACTTGCAACTTGAAAAATGCTGGTCATGTTTCAGGAAAAGGATAGACAGATAAAACCCATTTACAACACATACAGTGAAACTTTTCCAGCAGATAAACTTAAAACATTCTCACCTGCTAACTTTGGACTGTTCTTACGAGTACATAGAGAGAAAGGAAAAAAATATTATTATTATTTTTCTCTTCACTCTGTTTGTTGGCCAGACAAACAAGAGTGAGGACAGTTTACTTTTGATGATTTAATTTAAGCAGAATTTCTAGCAGAATTTTAAAATTCTTTTCTCTTTGGATTAGAGACAACTAACAGTCACATTTACCTCACACACAAAGACCTTGACACATATATATACACACAAAGACAAGAGAACAGAGAAGAAAACAGAAGTCTTAGTTTTACACATCCCAGTCATTCCCACCATAAATCTCAGTTAACACAAATTAGGGAAGGCACAAATTTTAAACATACCACATGGTTGCAGAAAGAGAGAGAGAGAATCACTATTTATTATTTTCCCTTTAAGTACCTTTATTTAGCCAGATTGGTTTCCCAGCAAAGCCCATTCTTCACAAATTTCTCTTGCTCGCTTCCTTTTTCATACCATCCAGGACGGGCAATCACCTCTCATCCCACACCTCAAGTAAATCTCCAATAGGTGACCTAATTCCCATCCTCAAACTACAGCTAACCATGTCCCCCTTGCGATGTGGGGTTCAATTGGCTCAGTTGGGTCCCTAGCAACACTATCCCTGCTGCCCCGCCTATCAGTTTGGGGGCACTAAAAAAATTGCCCAGGACGACTTCGGTTCCCTAATGAAGTACAGGACCCCCCTACCCAGGGAACTCCCATTGTCATTTTGCAGACCAAAAAGGCATCTGGGGAGAACCTATCACCCTTGGCTCAGACAGGTATGCGGCCTCCTTCTACCTCACTGCCTTCAGTTTTCAGACTTAGGAGGAATCTGGGAGGACCTCTGCTTTGTGCAGTAGTAGGAACACCTCCTACAGATGAGCTTTGCTTACAGGGCCTTGCCAGCTGATTGCCCAAATCCAATGCTCTCATTCATTCATTCCATTTGCATACAGCCTCTCCCATTTCCGTAAGAAAAGATCCTGCACTCAGGCCAAACCCCCATGCTTTCCAGGGTCTGCCACTTGAACAGATCCTTTCTGCAGTTAGGAAAGATCAGAGGGAACAAAATCCAACTGTGATTGGGAAACAAGTCTTCTCTCTCTCACACACACACACAGACATACACACATTTCCTTTGCTACCCTGGGCTTTAAAGTTAAAATTTAGAGGTACTCACCTTCACCTTCTTTCCAAAACAGCCCTTGAGCTCAAACTCAAAAGTCCCTTTACTACCCTGGCTCCACATGGGCAGGGCCTGGGAAACCCATCCACACACAAAAGGGGTCTGCTGCCGGCAAGATGGGGTTTACCAGTCTCAGTCCATTGGGAAGGTTAGCTTGGAGTCCCATTCTGGGTTGCCAAATTGTTGAAAAGTCTTCATCATGGTTCAGTCCAAGCCAGGAATAAACAACATGGCAACTGCTTTAGGAAGAAGGTTGCAGTTTATTGAAGAGGAGACCCAGACAGAAAGATGGCTCTGTGTAGTATGAAAGGAGACTCACACGAATCTTGAGCAGCTGTGTTCTTTATTGGTTAACATTCACTCATATATATGTGTCTTAAACAATAGCTTTAGCAGTTAAACATTAACAGTTTACATGCCATCCCGAAACTGGTTGTTTTTCCTTATCGATTGCTTATCCCTTTCAATAAATACAAGGATTAATATATGATCCAGTTTCCTGCATTCCATAAGCTTATCTTTCTAATTTAAGATCTTGTTTTTCGCATGTTATCTCAAGCGCACTTTGTACACTTCCTCTGAAGTCCCTATCTGAGGTTTGCCATCCAAAACAGAGACATGCAGAGCGTGTACTTCAAGATGGACTCAGGAAACATGCCTACAGCTCTGGAAGAAAAAGAGAGAGGGCACATATAGGGAGTGGGTTTTTGTACCCTCTGGAGCCTTTTGTTTGGAGTTGTTCCTGTGACCTGAGTCTGAGTGTGCCTTTCTGGTATTCTGATAGTGGTGGGTTAATCCTATTATGTCCCAAAGGTCATATCCTGCTTCCCTGGGGCTGGGGCTGATGACTCTTAAATTTTTGGTGTTGACTCTAAGGATCTTTCTTCCTAATCCCAGTTTCCTTATTCCAGTCTTTCTGACAAGATTATCACATCTGCATTTCTGCGGAGCTGGTTTCTGCTTGGTGCAGGGAGATTTGGGGGCAGGGTTGGTTTCTGTTTTTAAAATCCTTTAGGGAAATATATTCTATCCTTTTAATATTTTCTTCTCTGCGGGGCTGACTTCCCACACTTACTTACCGTACTTACTTACTTACTTACTTACTTACTCCCTTCCCTTTCTTTTCTTGATCCCTCCTTCCTTCCCTGATTCTTCCTTCCCTCCATCCTTCCTCTCTCCCTTTCTTTTCTTGATCCCTAGCTCCAACCCTCTTTTTCTTGATCCTTCCTTCCTGCCCTCCTTCCTCCCTCCCTCCCTCTCTCTCTCCCTCCCTCCCTTCCTTCTCCCTCCCTCTTTCCCTGTATTTAAAGAGCCTCAAAGAACCTCTGGATTTGGTCCATAAAGTACGCCAAGTGTGCCCCAGTCAGTCCACTCCAATTACCAGGAGCAACACATAAAAACTGGAGTTTCTGTGCAGTGACCATCTCGCTTCCTGCTTCTGTTTTACAGGATGTGGCCGACTTCGAATGGGCCATGTGGTTCACGTCGTTCAGAAATTTCATCCTCTTTGCTCTTTCGGGCCACGTCCTGTTTGCCAAGATATGCTCTATGGTGGCTGCTCAGGTATGTAGATGCTCAGCCCTTGCAATGGTCACCCAGCATATGGTACACCACAGCCTGCCACCTGCTGGCTGTTCTTGGAATCACACCATGAATACATTAGCAGCTAGTCTCAGGGATTCCATGACAGGCAGTCCTTGACTTATGAGCACAGCTGAGCCCAACATTTCAGTGGCTAAGCAAGATGGCTGTTAAGTGAGTTTTGCCCCATTTTACGACCTTGCTTGCCGCAGTTGTTAAACAAATCACTGAAGTTAGTAAACTGGTTGTTAAGTGAATCTGGCTTCCCCCATTGACTTTGCTGATCAGAAGGTCGAAAAAGGGGATCACATGACCCCGGGACACTGCGACCGTTATAAATGAGTCAGTTGCCAAGCATCCGAATTTTGATCACATGGGGATGCTGCAACAGTTGTAAGTGTGAAAAACAGTCATAAGTCACTTTTTCCACTGCTGTTGTCATTAAACGAACTCTTTAAGTCAAGGACTTCCTGATACATGATGGTTGTCAAGCACGTAAATTTTGATCACATGACTGTGGGGATGTTGCAGCGGTCATAAGTGCGAGGACTGGTCATGATTCACTTTTTCAGTGCTGTTGTAACTCTGGACAGTTGCTAAATGAACAGCCATAATTCAAGGACTGCCTGTCATGCAAGACCTTCCATTGACTTTCACAAAGGAGGAATCTAATTCAACCACCGAGTGTTTTTGGCTAGAGAGGACCTCGAGACCAGATAGACAAACAGTCTCTTTGTTCATTTCCTCGCAGCACAGGTCTGCAATGTACATGTTATACGGCCTCCTGATTGTGCTAGGCACCATGGGAAGCAGCTACTTGATGGTCATCCTGTCCCATTGCTTGGTGCTCTACACCGTGGGCCTGGCTAAACAGAAATGGCTGTGCTTCCTGGCTGGACTCTGCAGCCTTGCTTCGTTCAAGATTCAACCTTTCAGCTCCTGGCAGGTGAGTTGTTCTTCCTGCTGTTGCTTCCAGCTTGCCAGAAACCTGGATATCTATCAATCAATCAATCAATCAATCAATCAATCAATCAACCTTTGTTATCAAAGTACGTGTGTACAATGAGATTGGCTGAGCCTCCCTTTGTGCCCCCACCACCACCACAACTCACAGTGACAACAAACCCACCATCTTGTTACACTATGTGAGCTAATTGCACAACACACCGGCCTCGCAAGTCAATCATATATAAAATTATAAAATTATTTCCCGTTCAAGAGCCTGACAGCCCATGGATAAAAGCTGGTCTTCAGCCTGTTGGTACGGCTGGCTGTACTCCTGTATCTCCTAACCGATCGTAGGAGAGCAAAGAGATACCGTCCAGGGTGAGAGTAGCTAAGAACTAAATTTTTCTTCTTTTTTAAAAATAATATTTTATTAGTTTTCCAATTTTACATTTAAGTATTTGAAAAGCAATGTGGTGGCGGGGTTAAACAATAATTCAATAAGATAAACTTTAGTACCAAATATTTCTTCTCTTTGTCTCTTAATCGAGCTAATGCACTTCTAATTAAATCAACTCAATAAAAACATCATTGTTACATTTATCCATACATTTTTAGGTTATCCACATTTTAATTGATCTGAGTATAACAATCCATATCCTGTTATTAATTTTTACTTAATTTTTAAATTCTCACTGATATTCCAATCAATCTTTAAGACCCATAATGTTCAATCTCTGAGTAACCGAGGTTCCCCTTATCTCACTTCATAAAAACTATAATATCCAGAACACAACTGAAGAAAGTAGGGGAAAGCACTAGGCCACTCAGATATGAACTAAATCATATCCCTGATAAATATACAGTAGAAGTGACAAATAGATTTAAGGAATTAGATCAGATAGACAGGGTGCCTGAAGAACTATGGACAGAGGTTCGCAACATTGTACAAGAGGTAGCAACCAAAACCATCCCAAAGAAAAAGAAATGCAAGAAAGCAAAATGGCTGTCTGAGGAAGCTTTGCAAATAGCTGAGGAAAGGAGGGAAGCGAAAGGCAAGGGAGAAAAAGAAAGATACACCCAATTGAATGCAGAATTCCAGAGAATAGCTAGAAGAGATAAGAATGCCTTCTTAAATGAACAGTGCAAAGAAATAGAAGAAAACAATAGAATAGGGAGGACCAGAGATCTTTTCAAGAAAATTGGAGAGATGAAGGGAACGTTTAATGCAAAAATGGGCATGATAAATGACCAAAATGGCAGGGACCTAACAGAGGCAGAAGAGATTAAGAAGAGATGGCAAAATTACACAGAAGAACTATACAAGAATGAGCTTAACGTCCCTGATAATCACAATGAGGTGGTCACTGACTTCGAGCCAGACATCCTAGAATGTGAAGTGAAGTCTTCAGTCTCATTCTAGATTTCTTCCTTTGCCAGTTAAGGTTCCATATCAGTGCTTTTAGGTCATCTTCATCTAAATTTTTCAATAGAAGCAGATATACGTAGCTATGGAGATCCTCAGTCATCCAGGCCACAGTCATCCCAAAGTGCTTTTTTCAAGAGGCAACTGGACTTTCTTGTTACGTTTCACTTCTCATCCAAAAAGCTTCTTCAGCTCTGACTGGATGGTGGGGAATGAAAACAACCTGCAGCCAAGAAGGCCTCACACCCATTTCCGCTACTCAGGTGATCCTGAGGACCCAGGTAAACCTCCAAGTGGCCTCAATGGCAGAAGAAGGCAAATGATCGGCTGTCTGGAAAGAGTATAAATCCTGCCATTTTCCCACCATCCAGTTAGAGCTGAAGAAGCTTCTTGGATGAGAAGCGAAATGTCTTCAAAGAAAAAGAAGAAAGTCCAGTTGCCTCCTGAAAAATCACCTTTGGGTAGCTCGTAGATGAACTGGGGGGAGAGGGCCTTGGTATTCTCTGAGCTGGCTGTTTGAAGATGTTTCATTATCCAACTAGGTAATGTGATCAGTACTATTGTTGTGTGGGATTTGCTCCCTGTTTATATACAGCAGCCTGCCCTCCAAAGTTGGTGGGATGTGGTTTTCTCCTTAGTAACTCCCTGACTAGAGTACTGTTTTCTGCTTGTTTGTCTGGGATTAATCCATGTTTATCTGGGTTTGTCTTTCTGCAGAGTCCTTGGTGCTCTCTCTCAGCTGGGTGTTTGCTCGCAGATGCTTCATTACTAAATTAGGTAACATTATCTGTGCTAGAAGGGAGTGGGGTCTGCAGAGAGGAGGAGCAGGAGCAGGAGGAGGAGCAGGAGGAGGAGCAGAACTGTAGGGTCCTTGGTGCTCTCTGAGTTGGCTGGTTTTCTTGCAGATTTTTCATGACCCAACTAGGAAATCTCATCTATGCTAGAAGTGAGAGGGGTTTACAGTGTTGTGAATTGTGATGCCTATGCTCCCTAGTTGGTTAATGAATCATTTGCAAGCAAACAACTAATCTCAGAGAGCACTAAGGACCTAGTAGAAAGAGAAATCCAGATAAGCATGGACTAACCCCAGACAAACAAAAGCAGAAAACAATATCCTGATCAAGAAAGTACCAATGAAAAAAGCCACACACCCAAGGCAAGCAACTATATATGAAAAGGGAACAAACTCCACACTCCCTCACATTGACAATGTTCTCTGACTGGGTCATGAAATGTCTGCAAGAAAACAATCAAGCAACCAAAGCCCCCACACCTAAACCTTTATTGTAATGATGGGACTTGTCCATAAAAGAGCAGAAGACTCAGCAGACAATTTATCCCTTACAAGGCTGGAATGATTGAATGAAGGACTGAATAAAAAACATTGCCTCTTCTTCCAGGACCTGAAGTTTAAATTGGGACATTTTATTACACGAAAGAGGAAAATAATCCTTGGGAGTCATGAAATTTACGGCTCTGGCTTTTTTAGAATTTCACTCAACCTTTAACTCCAAGAACAATGTCTAGGAGGATTGAGCTCAGGGTCTTCAGAAAGGAATCTAGGGATGTTATTTCTTCAGGATCAAGAAGAAATAGGGTGGGAAGGAAGGGAGGGAGGGAGAGAGAGAAGAGGGGGATGGAGGGAATGAAGGGAGGAAGGGATGAGGAAGGAGGCAGTGAGTGAAGCAGCGAGGGAAGCAGAGAAGGAAAGAAGGAAGGTAAGAAGGGAGGGATGGAGGGAGGGGGAGCGAGGGAGGCAGGGAGGGAGAGAGGGAAGGGAGGGAGGGAGACAAGGAAGGAAAGAAGGGAGGGAGGGAGGAGGGAGGGAGGAAGAGAGAGAAGGAGGGAGGGAGAAAGGAAGGAGGGAGGGAGAGGGAGGGAGGGAGGAAGAGGGAGGGGGAGCGAGGGAATGAAAGGAAGGAGGGACGAGGGGGGAGGGAGGCAGGGAAGGAAGGGAAGGAGGAATGAAGAAATGAAGGGAGGGAGGCAGGGAAGGAAATCAGGAAGGGAGGGAGGGAGGCAGGGAGGAGGGAGGCAGGAGAGAGGAGGGAGGAAATGAAGGGAGGGAGGAAGAAGGAGGAAGGCAGGGTGAGAGGCAGGGGAGGAAGGAAGGAAGGAAGGAAGGAAGGAAGGAAGGAAGGAAGGAAGGAAGGGAAGGAAGGAAGGAAGGAAAAGATGGGAGAAGAACTTCAGACAGATGGTTTGTCTCAGGTTGAAAAAAGTCGTCTTTTATTTAGTCCATGTGTGATAACTTTGCTTTGGCCCAGAATGAATTCGTCTCAGGAAACTTTGATCTCCAAGACATCCTCCTCTATGGGGGCACCGGATTCAGCATCATGCGCTGCATGAGTTTCGCCCTGGAGAACTGCGAGAGGAAAGAAGGAAATTATTCCATATTCGCCCTGATGAAATACAACTTCTACCTCCCTTTTTTCTTCTTTGGACCCATCATGACATTTGACAAATTTCATGTCCAGGTAAGCATCACCCAGCATCCACGCCTGTGGCCTTTGGGCTGGCTCATTGCATTGGCCACTGCCGTTCTTTAGCCCACCCAGAAGCAGAAGGAAAGCAACGTGGAGATTAATAACGGGGAACCTTTTGGTGTCAAAAATTTAGAAAATGCCTAATTAGGCTTTGCTGGTGCGTCACCCCAACGTTGTGGTGTGAGATGTTTGATGCATGTGTCATAGATCCACTATCACGGATGTTGGCTCTGTCTGTCCCTGCTTGGTCAGCTTTAAATCTGACCGATGAACACACTGAATATATAAAAGAAGATGGAGAAGGAAGGAAGGAAGGAAGGAAGGAAGGAAGGAAGGAAGGAAGGAAGGAAGGAAGGAAGGAAGGAGAAGAGAGGGAGGAAGGGAGGGAGGGAGGAGAAGAAAGGGAAAAAGGAAAAAAGGGAGGGAGGATGGAAGGAAAAAGAAAGGAAAAGGAAGGGAGCAAGAAAAATAAAAATGTGAATCCTTCCTTGCCCCGTCCTTCCTTCCTTCCTTCCTTCCTTCCCTTTCTTTTTTCCTTCTTTCTTTTCTTCCTTCCTTCCCCCCTCTCCTTCCTTCCTTCCTTCTTTCCTTCCTTCCTTCCTTCCTTCCTTCCTTCTTTCCTTCCTTCCTTCTTTCTTTTTTTCCTTTTCTTTTCTTCCTTCCTTCCCCCCTCTCCTTCCTTCCTTCCTTCCTTCCTTCCTTCCTTCCTTCCTTCCTTCCTTCCTTCCTTCTTTCCTTCCTTCTTTCCTTCCTCCCTTCCTTCCTTGCTTTCTTCCTTCTTTCCTTTCTTCCTTCTTTCTTTTTTTCCTTTCTTTTCTTCCTTCCTTCCCCCCTCTCCTTCCTTCCTTCCTTCCTTTTCCCATTCTGCATTCTACAAGGCCATATGTTTTGGGAACTGCTATTAGTTCCTCATTTCTCCCCCCCCCCCCTGGTCACAGGCACACAACAGCCAGCTGCAGCGTAAAGATCGGGAGATGTGGCACATCATTGTTCATGCTGTCGTCCACCTCATGGCCATTGTCGCTGTGGATGTTTTCTTCCACTTCTTCTACATCCTGACCATTCCTTCAGACATGAAATTTGTGAACCGTCTCTCCGACTGGGCGCTGGGTAAGTATAGTATGCAGACTGGCTGGAGAATTCTGGGAGTTGAAGTCCATGCATTCGGGAGCTGAACTCCACATATCTTAAAAAGGTTGAGAGACATTGAATGGAGTAGCTAAAAATTATTGGAAACTTGATTGAAGTCACACTGTGCAGTCAATTGCCTTCTGTGAGTGAAAAGATGCAGTGCTCATTATATCTATGGAAGTTTAACTTTTTATCTTCTTCCCATTTTTCCAGTGCTTCCGTAACAACTTTATTTATTTTATTTTATTTTATTAAATTTATATACCGCCCTATTCCCGTAGGACTCAGGGCGGTTTACAGGGAAAATTAAAAGCATAATATGCAAAAATTAAAATCAGTTAAAACAATTACGTAATTAATTCAAATCCCCGAAATTTAAAACTAAAACCCAATTAAAATTAAAACCCCTCAGTCGGGGCCAGACAGCTCGAAGAGCCAAGTTTTAAGGTCCTGGCGAAATGAACGAAGGTCGGGGACAGTCCTAAGTTCCGTGGGAAGTTGGTTCCATAGGGCCAGTGTGCCCACAGAGAACGCTCTTCCCCTGGGAATAACCCGCCGGCATTCCTTAACCGGTGGTATCCTGAGAAGGCCCTCCCTGTGGGAGTGCACAGGATGATGGGAAGTTGATGCTGGCAGCAGGTGTTCCCTTAGATAATCCGGACCCAAGCCATTTAGGGCTTTATAGGTCATTACCAGCACCTTGAATCTCACCCGGAGGGCAACCGCGGAGCAGTTGTTTCCTAGCTTTGATGCTGAGCAATGCTGACATAACTAACATCCCTGGCTAAGAACCACAGGCTTCAATTCTATGTAGAACAAATGTCTGTCTGAAATTATTTATATTCAGCTGCTAGCTAGTCTGGCTTCTCTACTTGACATGGGGAAGGGAACATCTCCTGATCTTGTGATGTTTAGACAGTCCCATCTATGGACTGCAGAAAACTCATGCAATCCCACCACTTGAAAAACATCCAGGGTTAATTCTGCTTCTCTTGGGTTGAGTTGTCTGTAATTCATACTTATTGTCTGTTCAAATTTATAATGGCACTGTCAAGAGTAGAGCAGAGCAGAGTAGAGTAGAGTAAGGAGAGAAGTGAAGTGAAGTGAAGTGAAGTGAAGGGAAGGGAAGGGAAGGGAAGGGAAGGGAAGGGAAGGGAAGGGAAGGGAAAAGAGAAGAGGAGAGGAGAGGAGAGGAGAGGAGAGGAGAGGAGAGGAGAGGAGAGGAGAGGAGAGGAGAAGAGAAGAGAGAGAAGAGAAGAGAAGAGAAGAGAAGAGAAGAGAAGAGAAGAGAAGAGAAGAGAAGAGAAGAGAAGAGAATAACTTTATTGTCACTTTAAAAGTATAATCAGCATACATTAAAATGAAATTTCATTGCATTCAGCTCTCAAAGGGTAACCACGAATATACACTGCATAAACGTGACAAATAAATAAATAAATTATGCATATACCCACATACACAAATGTATGTGGCCCAGAGAAACAACACAGTTTAGTTAGGTTGTGTGTGTGTGTGTGTGTGTGTGTGTGTATACACATATACATATACATACATAGATAGATATATAGATAGATATAGATATATAGATAGATATAGATAGATATAGAGATAGAGATAGAGATAGAGATAGAGATAGAGATAGAGATATAGAGATATATAGATATAGATATATAGATATATATACATGGCTAGAAAAACAAATCTGAGTTTTCCAGCCAGATGGCATAGGGAACAAAGCTATCTTTGTTCCAACTCACTGTCCTTCTGTCCTTCACTTTCTCCTCCTCCCATTCTGCTCTACAGCTGGCCTGGCCTACTCCAATTTGGTGTACGATTGGGTGAAAGCTGCTGTGATGTTTGGGGTCATCAACACCATCGCCAAGTTAGATCACCTGGACCCACCCCAGCCCCCTAAGTGTATCACGATGCTCTACGTTTTTGCAGAAACGTGAGTTGTTGCTGGTCGCTGTGTGAGCAAAGCTTTCCTGTCATGACTGAACTGCAGGAAGAGATGGTCCCAGCATGGAGAACTGTTGGTGTAGCAACAGAGGGGTGTACAACTTTGGGACCAAGTGCGAGACAGCCTGACCCCTACTATGGACTGAGTTATCTAGCACACAAAAAAGTAAAGTTCTACATTTAGGCAAGAAAAACCAAATTCACAGGTGTAGTATAGGTGGCACCTGGCTCAATAGTAGCAACTGTGAGAGGGATCTTGGAGTCCTAGTGGACAATCCCTTAACTATGAGCCAGCCACATGCTGCAGCTGCCAAAAAGGCTAACACAGTCCTGCATTAACAGAGAGAGAGAATCAAGATCACACAAAGTGTTAATACCACTTTATAATGCCTTGATAAGACCACACTTGGAATACGGCATCCAGTTTTGGTCACCACGAGGTAAAAAAGATGTTGAGACTCTAGTAAAAGTGCACGGAAGAGCAACAGAGATGATTAGGGAAGTGGAGGCTAAAACATGTGAAAAACGGTTGCAGGAATAGGGTCTTTACTTCCTAGCATTATTCCCGTGCTATGACAGAGTCCGTTATGGCAGTGTTGAGTTATAGGAATACAGTATGTCTATTTTAATGAAAAGAAGGAGTAGGGGCGACACGAAAGCAGTCTTCCAATATTTAAGGGGATGCCACAAAGAAGAGGGGGTCCACCTATTCTCCAAAGCACCTGAAGGCAGAACAAGAAGCAGCAGATGGAAACTAATTAAGGAGAGAACAAATCTAGAATTAATTTCCTGAAATTTCCTGACAGTGAGAACAATTAATCAGTGGAACGACCTGCCTCCAGAAATTGTGGGTGCTTCATCACTGGACGTTTTTAGACTTTGATTTAGACTTATACACTGCTTCACAGTGCTTTACAGCCCCTCTCTAAGTGGTTTACAGAGTCAGCATATTGTCCCCATCAATCTGGGTCCTCATTTTACCAACCTCGAAAGGATGGAAGGCTGAGTCAACCTTGTGACAGTTAGGATCGAACTGCTGACAGTTGGCAGAATCAGCCTGCAATACTGCAATCCAGCCACTGCGCTACCATCGCTCTTTGGTTTTTAAGAAAATATTGGGCAACGATTTGTCTGAAATTATATAGGGTTCCTGCTTGACCAGGGGGGTTGGACTAGAAGACCTCCAAGGTCCCTTCCAACTCTGTTATTCAGTTACACTATCACAAAGATAAATTAAATAAAATAATAACAGATCATAACAGAATAACAGAGTTGCTGTAATGGTATGTGAGAAAGAACTTGGGAAGTGGAGATCCTGCCTAGGGAGCGATTAGATAAAAGAGGACATACCCCACAGTTGCATAATGGGTGGAGAAATCCATTCCTAACAGGCAGGTTAGCCCCCTTGAACAATGTTCCTGAGCAACAGCCCACCACCTTGAAAGATTTACAAGAGGACTCAGAATCTGCAAGTCGGTAGACAGAACACGCAATGCAACATCCATCCATTTGTCCAGGGGTCAACATCAAGTGTGCCTTCAGGAGGGGTGGGGTTTTGCTGTCTGCCATCTTGCCAATTTTGACTTCCCCTCCCACTACTTAAGAAGGGAAGAGAAACAGGAATTGGGTATGTCTAGTAGTCTAATGAAAAGAAGGGGTGACATGATAGCACTCTTTCAATATATGAGGGGGTCTTACAAAGACAAGGGGGTCAAGCTATTCTCCAAAACACCTGAAGGCAAGACAAGAAACAGTGAATGGAAACTAACGAAGGAGAGAAGCAACCTAGAACTAAGGAGAAATTTCCTGACACTGAGAACAATTAACCAGTGGAATAGATTGCTTTCAGAAGTTGTAGGTGCTCCATCCCTGGAGGTTTTCAAAAAGAGACTGGACAACAATTTGTCTGAAATGGTATAGGTTCTCCTGCTCAAACAAGGGACTAGAAGACCTCCAAGGTCCCTTCCAACTCTGTTGTTCTATGTTCATTCATTGATTGCACATTCAAGGTTGGATGTTGGTCATTGTGATCTGATCTTGGATGAGGAAGTGAACAGATCCTAAACTGGCCACATAGATGTGTGGATTTATGTTACACCATAAGGACAATTAATAAACTAAGTTTCTTTTATTGTCTGCATCTGTTTCAGGCACTTTGATAGAGGGATTAACGACTGGCTGTGCAAGTAAGTGGTTTTGGATTGCAATTCATATTTGGTGCTTTACAACTATGGAAGATGTTGTGGTCTCACACAAACATGGGATGGATCCTTTACCAACAAGAGAACAGACCCACCAGCTAGTCTCCTAAACCTCACCTGTTATGTTGCTTTGATTTTCAGATACGTCTACGATTATATTGGGAAGGATCATGACAACATCTTGAAGGAACTCATGGCCACCATCTCCACGTTTGCCATCACCACCCTCTGGCTGGGCCCTTGTGAAATTGTCTACATCTGGTCCATTTGCAACTGCTTTGGTCTCAATTTTGAACTGTGGGTGCAACAGTTTTTCCAGCTGAAGCCGTTTGCAGAGAAAGAGGTGCTAAGTCCATCCTTCGTGCATGGTGTCCACTTTGTAAGATCTTCCAAACCAGAAATCAAATATCAGAAGAAATGTCCAAAGTATCTGGCAGTTTGGTGACCTCTTCTATCCCCCATATTTTCAAGAAATGAATCATTTTGGATGATGTTGTAGAGGTCAACTCATGAACAAATGGGCGATTCCTAGCTTCTAGATGTCTATGTGCCTGTTTCATGGATATTTTAGTGAGTTGTATCTACAGGTAGTCCTTGACTTACAACCATTCATTTAGTGATGGTTCAAAGTTACAATGACACTGAAAAAGGTGACTTATGACAATTTTTCACACTTATGACCATTGCAGCATAACTGTGGTCACATGATCAAATTTTGGGCACTTGGCAACTGGCCAGTATTTAGGATGGTTGCAGTGTCCCGGAGTCATGTGATCCCCTTTTGTGACCTTCCAACAAGCAAAGTCAATGGGGAAGCCGGATTCACTTAACAACCATGTGACTAACTTAGCAACTGAAGTGATACACTTAACAACTGTCACAAGCAAAGTCATAAAATGGGACAAATTTCACTAACAACTGTCTCATTTAGTAACAGGAATATTGGGCTCAGTTGTGGTTGTAAGTTGAGGACTACTTATATTTTAAGAGAGTCTTATTTGGCTTTGAAGCATAAAAATTTGGGCGGGAAAATGAGGTGAGAAGCATTCCTGTCCTCCTTATCTCACCGATGTCTCTTCTTGGCAGGCCAACATGTCCGAGGCAACCTCTCGACGAATCAGAGGCATCTTTGGGGCAGCCAATTTCTGGGCAATTGTCTTCTACAACATCCTTGCCCTCAACAGTCTGGACTTTGCCCTTCTTGTTGCCAAGAGGATCTTCCTAACTGGTACAGTAGCCTTCTTCTAGCTCAGGGGCTCCAACCTAGTTAGTTTCGCTATATCTGGTGTCAATTTCATTATCTGTTTCATTCTCCACCTATCATTTTTACTTTTCACCTGTCAATTTCCCTCTGCACTGAAAATTTTGTTTTTCACCTGTCAATTTCACTCTTCACCTGCCAATTCCACTCTTCATCTGTCAATTTCACTCTTCACCTGTCAATTCCATTCACTTGTCAACTGCATTCTTCACCTGTCAATTTCACTCTCCAACTGTGTTTTACTCTCCACTTGTCAATTTTACTCTCCACAGTTTTATTTTCTATTTGTCAGTTTCACTGTTCAGCTGTCAATTTCACTATCCACCTGTCAGTTTCACTCTTCATCTGTCAATTTCACTAACCACCTGTCAGTTTCACTCTTCACTCCTCAATTTCACACTCTACCTGTCAATTTCACTCTCCACTTGTCAATTTCCCTATTTACCTGTCAATCTCACTCTCCATCTGTCAATGTCACTCTGATGGGCATTGGTTTCCTGATGTCTAGGAATTACTGGGGACCTGCAGCTTAAGGCTGGGCCTGCTTTTTGAGGACACCCCTCTGTTCAGGGCAGAAAAGGACTCATCTCCTGATCAAGGAGAAGAGGGTCTGCTATATTTCTGAGTAACTCCCACGCATCCCCTGAAGATTCCTCAGAAGTTCAGGGATGCCTTTTCTATGTCCCTTGTTGGCTTCTCTCATTGAACCCAAGTTCCTTTTCAAGCTTTGCAGAGGAAACGCTTGGAAAGTGAGTTTGCTCTTCCTCAATGGGACACATATTCATCTTGTGTCCAATTTTGTTGCTCAAAAGATATGACAGCCGAGGCAGGCTAACTCCATGTTAATAGTATCCTCTGACTCTCTGCCCCTCTCTCCCTTCTTCCCTCCCTTTTCCCCCTCCCTCCCTCCCTCCCTCCCTCTGTCCTTCCCTCTCTTTTCCTTGCTCTGTCTCCCTCTTTCCCTCTCTCCCTTCCTCTTCCCTTTTCCTCTCTCCCTCCATTTCTCCCTTTTTCTTGCCCTCACCCTCCCTCCCTCCCTGTCCCTCTGTCCCTTTCTCTCTTCTCCCTCCCTCCCTCTCCCTCCCTCCCCCTCTCCCTTCTTCGCTCTCCTTTTCTCCCTCCCTCTTTCCCTCTCTCTCCCTTTCTCTCCCTCTCCCTCTCCTTCTCCCTTCCTCTCTCCTTTCCTCCCTTGCTACCCTTCCACCCTCCCTTTCTTTCCCCCTCTCCCTCCTTCTTTCTCTCTCCTTCCCTCTCCTCCTCTCCTTCCATCCCTCTCCTTTTCTCTCTCCCTTCCTCTCTCCCTCCCCAATTCTCCCTCCTCCCTCCCTCCCTTCCTCTCCCTCTCCCCTTTCCTTCCATCTCCTTCTTTCTCTCTCCCTCTCTCCCTCTTTTCCACCCTTCCTCTCCCTCCCTCCCACACTTCATTTCCATCTTCCCCTCTCCCCCTCTTTCTCTAACCTCTTCCTCCCTTCCTCTTTTTCTCTCTCCCCCTTTCTCTCCCTCACTGCCTCTCCCTCTTGCCTTTTCTTGCCCTCCCTCCCTTCCTCTCTCCCTCCCTCTTTCTCTTTCATGTTCACTTTCTCTTTCTCATATTTTGTCACATTTCAGGTTTCCCTCTTAGCACCATCTCCATCTGGTTCATCACATACTGCGGTGTGCAACTGATCAAAGAAAGGGAACGGATTCTGGCTATAAGGGACGAGGAGAAGGACAAGCAAAAAGCAGAATAATGGAGAAAGGCAAAAACAAGATGCAACTCCGGGGCATCTGAGATTTCTTTAACCCAGGTGCCTCAAAGCTGCAGAAGAATGACAAAGTTCTCCTGCATTGCTCAGTTTTCCAAAATAAAACATTTATTTATGCAAACATTGGAAAAATGTTTTTTTTATTTTAATTCCATTTATATCCCGCCCTTCTCCGAAGACTCAGGGCGGCTTACAAGCTCAGCAGTAGCCTTCATTCTATGTATATGCCTGCTTGTTAGGGCTTTCGCCCCCCCCCCCCCAAGCGGCATTATTACAAAGTCAGCTTAATTGCCCCCAACAATCTGGGTCCTCATTTTACCTACCTCGGAAGGATGGAAGGCTGAGTCAACCTTGAGCCTGGTGGGACTCGAACCTGCACTAATTGCAGGCAGCTGGTGTCACTTAAGGAGGCGTTAGCCCACTGCTCCACCAAGGCTCTTTTCTTTTTTCCTTTCTCCCTCCCTCTCTCCCTCCCTCTCTTCCTTCCCTTCATC
Organism: Vipera berus; assembly: GCF_964194415.1. Lineage (NCBI taxonomy): Eukaryota > Metazoa > Chordata > Lepidosauria > Squamata > Viperidae > Vipera > Vipera berus. Next base: position 129,017,726 of record NC_138205.1, on the reverse strand, counting down.
CATCCATACTTACTTCCTTCCTCCCTCCTTCCATTCCTTCCTTCCTTCCTTCCTTCCCTTTTCTTTTCTTTTTTCTTTTCTTTCTTTCTCCCTCTCTTTTCTTCTTTTCTAATCTATTCTTTCTTTTTCCTTCCTTTCTTCATTCTTTCCTTCTCTCCCTCTCTCCCAGTTTGGATGCCCATGTGGAAATGATGATTACTCCAAAGAGCTGGGGTGTGTGTGCAGCATATAGTCAAAAAAGTCAGAATGGTGGCCATGCCTACAATCATTTTTTTATAGTCATTGCACAAGCAAAGCCTCGTGATTGCCATCTCGACTCTTTGACCATGTCCTACCTACAGGCACCCTTGGAACCAGAATTTATCTAATGATACCTCCTGCAAATTCCTGAAGTCCACCCTCAGTGAAACTCAAGATTACACTGCCAACTGAACCTACAGACTTACATGCACAACTCGAGACATGTAGGGAGAATCCTTACCCACTCCTTTTAATATAAGAAAGCCCCCATACTGGCAAAATAATGCCTCCACCCCACCCCGCTGGAAGAGAAAAGGCTTCCTTGAAATAAAATAAACTCAAGCCACTCGCCTCTGTGAATGAATATTTAGTTCCACAAACTGTTCCATTCATAAACAAAATGTCTTCAGCTGTAAGCTTCCACATAAGGCTGGAATTGATTGAATTTAAAAAGCAGAGAGACAAAAGACACCTAAAACTTGCATTCCCTCACCTGACCTTAAGGACAGATCATGGTTTCCAGCCACAATGGAAACCAAGCCACCACAATTAGAATAACCAAAGACACACACTTGGCCCAACAAGGCCAGAAATCTCGATCACACGGCCCCAAAATAATATAAAAGCCATCCACTCACCAAACCAGGCTGTTAGCTGACCCAGAACCCAACACTATTGTCACTGCAGTTTCTGGCTTCCAAAATAATAATAAAAAAACCTCCTTTTCTATCTTCTCATTTCGTCCGTGCGAATTTCGTCTTACCAGCTGGAGAGAGCAAACTGGACTTTTGCCTTCCAACAGACAGGTTGCCATGTTGCCATGCAGATTGTCCTCAACGTATATCCATTCATTTAGTGACTATTCGAAGTTACAACAGTGCTAAAAAAAGTGACTTACAGTCAGTTTTCACATGACTGTTGCAGCATCCCCATAGTCACATTATCAAATTTGGCAACTGACTCACATTTATGATGATTGTAGTGTCCCAGGATCACATCATCCCTTTTTCGCAGCCATCTGACAAGCAAAGTCAATGGGGAAGCCAGGTTGACTTAACAACCATGTGACTAACTTAACAACTGGGGGGATTCACTTAACAACTGTGGCAAAAAGATTGTAAAATGGGGACCAAATCACTTAACAATTGTCTCATTTGTCAATGGAAATTTTGGGCTTTGTTGCCGTTATAAGCTGAGGACTACCTGTCTTTGAAGATTATAGACAACCCTATTGAGTCTCCAGCCAAAGAAGATGATGGTGCTGAAGTTTCTTGTTAGGTTCTATGTCTTCTGCATGACAGAGGAAGCCAGGACTCCTGATCAGGAAAAATGAGTCATCTGGCCCTTGGCTTTGAAGGAACGGGGTCAAATAGCAAAGATGGTCAGCCAAGGATGCAGTGGCCCCATTCAAGACTGTTCCTAACAGCCGAGTCAGAATTTAAATGAGCCTCTGGACCTTCTAGAATTTGCAGATGGATCTATAGTTAGATGCCATCTTGAAAATGAGTAATCTAGTTGAAATGGTACCAAGAAGAGACAGGATAATTGCAAATCCCACCTCACATGAGGAATGAATCCCCTTGACTAACATTATTCACACTGTTGAGTCATAAGCTGGTTTGCTTTGGGATTAGTATGAGGTCTTATCTCATACAAGATGGTCTGAAACCCTTCAAAACATACATGGTCATCTGTTAGAAATGTATGAATGGTTTCTGCATTGGTCTACTCCAGAATAGAAACTGGGAGATGGTGAGTTCTAGTCCCACCTTATGTATGAAAGCCAGCTGGGCAACTTTGAGCCAATCGCCGGGAGATACTGAGTTCTAGTCCTGCCTTAGGCATGAAAGCTGGCTGGGTGACTTTGAACCAGTCCTTCTCTCTCAGCCCAGCCCACCTCACAGGGTTGCTGTTGTGGAGAAAACAGGAGAGGAAGTTGTGTTGGATTTGTTTGCTGCCATATCTTATTTGTAAAAAATAATAAAGGCAAGATAAAACAAACAAATAAATAATTCTATTCTATTCTATTCTACTTCCGTTCCATTCTATTCTATTCCATTCTACTTCCATCCAATTCTATTCTACTTCCATTCCATTCCATTCTGTTCCATTCCATATTCTATTCTATTCTATTCTGTTCTGTTCTGTTCTGTTCTGTTCTGTTCTGTTCCCTTTCCATTTCATTCCATTCTTATAAGGTAATATTATAATACAATATTATGTTATTATTACATTGAATACATAAAATAGAAATCTAATTTATTCACTTCAACTGTATTTCCCTCTCAAACAAACTTCCAAAAAGAAAAACGGTGGTCCTTCCTCACAAACCTTTGCGGAAAAGCGAAATCCTACTCGACCCCCAGCAATTTCTTTTGACCACACCAGAGATCAAATGTCTTTCTTTCTAGTTTTATTTTGCTCTTGATATTTTTAGCTTGTGAAGTTTAGCTCAGGGGATTTAGAAGACGAGGAGGGAGCTTTGGCATGTGTGTTTGTGTGTGTGTGTGTGTGTGTGTGTGTGTGTGTGTGTGTGTGTGTGTATGTGTGTGTATACTTTTTTTTCTGAAAGTGGGATTAAACTGTTCCTCTTTATTCCTGAGCAACAGCTGAATTCTCAATTTTGCAGCCTTAATGTCATTTTCATCCCATTACCCTTATTTTTCTCACTGGGGATTCTTCAGAAAAATGTTCATTAGTGTGAGACACACTCCGGTCATGAGCTAAAGTTACACACTCAGCTGTTAGTCAGCCTTCTGTGTCATCCTCTCCCCACAAGCCCAGCCCTTCAGTTTCTCCTATTAAAAAGTGATCAGCTTACATGAGGTCCTGAAAAGATTTGTAATGCTGCAACTCTGTGTGTGTGTGTGTGTGTGTGTGTGTGTGCGCGCGCGCGCATGCGCACACACACATATATTTATGCTTCTCTATATAAATCCCCCTGGCTATCTGAAGTCAAGCAGTTAGCGCCAGCAGCAGAGCAAGAGGTCCTTCAGCAGTCTTCCAGGAAGCAAACGTGGTCTACTCGGGTTCAAGGAATTCTCAAGAGGTTTCCACCATGGCGACGTCTGTGCCAATGGAAGAAGGTGAGGAGATGCGTCTTTATCAGCAAACTCTCCTCCAAGATGGGCTGAAGGACATGTTGGATCATCAGAAGTTCCTCGACTGTGTCTTGAAAGTGAAAGGGAAGGAATTCCCATGCCACAGATTGGTCCTGGCGGCCTGCAGCCCCTACTTCAGGGCTATGTTTCTCTCGGACCTAGATGAAAGCCAGAAGAAGGAAGTCAACTTAGAAGATGTGGATCCAGAGGTCATGAGTAAGATCCTCCATTACATCTACACCTCGGAGCTGGAGCTCACAGAGCAGAACGTTCAGGACATCTTCTCAGTAGCCAACATGTTCCAGATCCCTTCTATTTTCACTGTCTGCGTCTCCTTCCTTCAGAAGAGGCTCTGTCTTAGCAACTGTCTAGCCATCTTCAGACTAGGATTGATGCTGGATTGTGCCCGTTTGGCGGTAGCTGCCCGTGACTTCATTTGTGACCGGTTCTCACTTGTCTCCCGTGATGAAGAGTTTTGCCAGTTCTCTCCCGACGAGCTGATTGCGATCATCTCCAGCGATTCCCTCAACATTGAGAAGGAAGAATTGGTCTTTGAGGTGGTCATGAAATGGGCCACAGCCAAAGACCAGGACAGCCGGGTCAAGGCACTTCCAGTGGTCTTTGAAAGCATCCGCTTCCGTCTACTGGACAAGGCTTATTTCAGGGACAAGGTGGAGAAGAACGCTGTGATCAAATCCAGCCCGGACCTTCTCAAGAAGATCCAGTTGGTGAAGGACGCTCACGAGGGGAAACTAACAATGGTAAAGAAGAAGAAGAAAGAGAAGAAACACGAGGACCAGATTGTCAATGGACAGTTGGATGAAGAAGAGATTGAGAAAGAAGAGGAGACCCTACCAGGGATATTGAACGATACGATGCGTTTTGGGATGTTCCTTCAAGATTTAATCTTCATGATTAGTGACTCGGGAGCTGTGGCTTATGACCCGGGGGCCAACGAATGTTATTTTGCCTCCATTTCTGCTCAGATTCCCAAGAACCATGTTAGCCTGGTCACGCGAGAAAATCAGATTTTTATAGCTGGTGGACTTTACTTCAATGAAGATGACAAGGAGGATCCAATGAATTCTTATTTCTTGCAGGTATTAAGTTTCTCTTGGCTTTGGGATGGATCTGGGGGGTCTCACTCACAGTTTTGGAGGGGGGGGGGTTTCCTAAACTTGCTTTGGAAGGGGGATTCAGTTAGGATATTTCTCAGTTTCACTTAGGCCCACCTTCAGCCCAGTCCGGATTCCAATCCTGGTTCCAACCGAGGTTGTCCTATTGAGGTTGGGAGAAAGAGAGAGACTCTTGCATAATTGTAACGTACGCCAACTTTCCCTTGCGTGGAATATTATTAATTTGTCAAGAATGCAACAACTGCCTCTCCGGATCAAGACAAAATGTCTCTCTGTCCCAGGGTGCTGTTTCCAACAGGTGACAGCCACATGCCTGTGGAAACTGACAATCATAATCTTCCCTTGCTATATCTCATCAGATATTCAGATGGAACGCTTGTGTTCTTGAAAATAAAAGAAGATACAATAGAATGTCCTTGCTCTAGCCAAGAATGATCACTCTTTCCCAAATCTGTCTGTCTGTCTCTATGTATCTATTTATCTATCATCTTGATTTTGGTCTATTACCTATCATCTATCTATCTATCTATCTATCTATCTATCTATCTATCTATCTATCTATCTATCTATCATCTATCACCTATCTATTTATCAATCTCTCACCTATATCTATCATCTATCCTTTAATATCCATCATCTTTTAACTATCTCCTATCTATTATCTATCTGTCTGTCTGTCTGTCTGTCTGTCTGTCTGTCTATCTATCTATCTCTATCTATCTATCTATCTATCTATCTATCTATCTATCTATCTATCTATCTATCTATCTATCTATCTATCTATCTATCTATCTATCTCTATCTATCTATATATCATCTATCAATCTGTCACCTATATGTATCATCTATCATTTGATATCCATCATCTTTTATCTATCTCCTATCTATTATCTATCTATCTATTATCTATCTATCTATCTATCTATCTATCTATCTATCTATCTATCTATCTATCTATCTATCTATCTATCTATCTCTGTATATGTATCTATCTTTATCTATTATCTATTAACTATTTATATCTATGTATCTGTCTCTCTTTTTCTGTCTCCTCTATCTATCTATCTATCTATCTATCTATCTATCTATCTATCTATCTATCTATCTATCTATCTATCTATCTATCTATCTATCTCTGTATATGTATCTATCTATCTTTATCTATTATCTATTAACTATTTATATCTATGTATCTGTCTCTCTTTTTCTGTCTCCCCTATCTATCTATCTATCTATCTATCTATCTATCTATCTATCTATCTATCTATCTATCTATCTATCTATCTATTTATCAGCCAGCATTCACACGTCTTAAACCTGCAGAGGTTGAAAACCACAGTTTTACAGTTTTATGCAAAAATTCAAATATCGCAGGAGCAGTTCAACCCTTTTTAGGAAGGACATCCATTTTTGGAAAGTGATCATCAGGGTTCTTGGCAACAAAAAAGTTATGTGTGGTCAAAAAAGCCAAGATGGCAGCACAGAGGTGTGATTAAAGCTTCTCAGATTGTTGCAACCACCATTTTGATTTTTTTGATCACAAAGACTTAGCAACCAAGAAAGGTGTGAAGCGACATTATCAATTTGCCTTTCAAAGTAGACATTTTGAGGTGAATGTGCCCAGCAAAGAGGCAAAAATGTCAACACGGCTTCCATGAATGTATGATCAAAACTCTATCATTTTTACTCTATGCGGTGCACAAAGCCAGGCCTGCCATTTTGACTTTTTTGACGCCCTCCCTTTGGCTGCCCTGGCGGCAACCACTAGGACATGAAACAAAACCCTTCCTCCAAGTCAGCCATTTTGTGAAGGACCCCACGGCATATTCTCCCCCTCTCAATCTGCTCCCTGGTCTCCAAACAAGGTTCCCCTTCAAACTAGAATTAACGCATCATTCTCAGTCCTCAACAGTCAACCACTTATTTAGTGATCGTTACAATGGCACTGAAGAAAATGACTTATGAGCATTTTTCACACTTATGAACGTTGCGGCATCAACACGATCATGTGATCAAATGCTTGGCAACCGGCTACTATTTACGATGGTCACAGCATCCCGGAGGGTCATGTGACCCCCTTTTGTGACCTTCTGACAAGCAAAGTCAACAGGGGAAGCCAGATACACATAACAACCGCGTTCCTCACTTTACAACTTCAGTGATTCGCTTAATGAGGTTGTAAAAGGGGGCAAAAGTAACTCACCTAATAACTGTCTCGCTTAGCAATGGAAGTGTTGGGCTCAGTTGTGGTCATAAGTCGAGGACTACCTAGTCAGAAATCCAGCAGAATAACTTCAAAAAAAGGATGAGGCTGCTTTCATAGGACGGAGTTTTCCCACGACTGTCTTCTCTTTCCTCGGCAGTATGACCACCTCGATTCGGACTGGCTGGGAATGCCCCCGATACCATCCCCCCGTTGCCTGTTCGGACTCGGAGAAGCAGCAAACTCCATTTTTGTGGTCGGGGGAAAAGAATTAAAGGAAGGTGAAGAGACCCTGGACTCCGTTTTGTGTTATGACCGGCTGTGAGTACCAAATCTTTGTAGGAGGAGGCATAAATTACCTACAACAATTCACTTAGTGACTGTTCAAAGTTACAATGGCACTGAACAAAGTGATTATGGACATTTTTTCACACAACTATTGCAGCATCCACCCCGTTCACATGATCAAACTTCAGACGCTTGGCCACTGACTCCTATTTATGACGGTTGCAGCGTCCCCGGGGGTGTGTGTGTGTCACGTGATCCCCTTTTGTGACTTTTCTGACAAGCAAAGTCACTGGGGAAGCCCGGATTCACTTAACAACTGTGTGACTAACTTTGCAACTTCAGAGATTCACCTAACAACTGTATCAAGAAAGGTCGTAAAATGAGGCAAAGCTTACTTAACATATGTTTCACTTAGCAACATGTATTTTGGGCTAAACTGTGGCTGTAAGTCGAGGACTACCTGTATGGATTTCCACAGGGAGAATAAATGGGGAGCCAGGAACTGAGAATAACATGGGGGAAATTGAGGCTGATTTGTATCCCTATCCACTTCATCCTCACTCTTGCCTGTCCAAAAATGTAGCATTTGGTCATGGCAGCCTAATTTCGGTTTCCTGGACCCCCTGCCCTTTGAAAATCTTTCGGTCTGTTTATTTCCTCCTAATATTTATTTATTTTGATTTATTTAGAAAGGAAATTTACTTGGCCGCCCAAATCTCTCACTCATGGTGATTCCAGCCAGCTTACAGAAATAAAAATCCATATGCAAACCTCAGTAAAACCCAATGACAGCCTGGTGGTGACAAAGAAACAAGCCACGATGGGTGGGGTACTTTTTTTAAAAAATCCCATTTATATCCCGCCCTTCTCCGAAGACTCAGGGCGGCTTACAATCTAAGAAGCACAAATCAATGTGCTTAGCAATAGCCTTCGTTCTATGTATATGCCTGCTTATTAGGGCTTTCACACACACCCCAAGCGGCATTATTACAAACTCAGCTTATTGCCCCCAACAATCTGGGTCCTCATTTTACCTACCTCGGAAGGATGGAAGGCTGAGTCAACCTTGAGCCTGGTGGGACTCGAACCTGCACTAATTGCAGGCAGCTGGTGTTACTTAAGGAGGCATTAGCCCACTGCTCCACCAAGGCTCTTGGTGCTCTTTGAGCTTGGCTGTTTTCTCACAGAGGTTTCAATTAGCAAACATTACCAACCAGTGCACAGATGATGTTATCTAGTCTGATCATGAAACATCTGCAAGAAAAGAGAGCTCAGATAGCACCAAGGACACCACACTCCTTCCTTCCTTCCTTCCTTCCTTCCTTCCTTCCTTCCTTCCTTCCTTCCTTCCTTCTTTCCCTCCTTCCTACCGCCCTTCCTTCCTTCCTTCCTTCCTTCTTTTCTTCCTTCCTTCCTTCCTTCCTTCCTTCCTTCCTTCCTTCCTTCCTTCCTTCCTTCCTTCCTTCCTTCCTCCTCCTCCTCTCCACAAACCCACTCCCTTCCACCACTGATGATGTTACCTAGCTGGGTTATGAAGAAAACCATACAAGAAAACCACCAAGCTCAGCATCAAGGACCCCACAGTTCTCCTCCTCCTCCTGCTCCTGCTCCTCCTCCCGGCAAACCCCATCCCCTCCTAGCACTGATGATGTTACCTAGTTGGGTCATGAAATGTCTGAAAGAAGTCAAGCTCAGACAGCATCCACAGTCCTCCCTCCCTCCCTTCCTCCTCCTCCTCCTCCTCCTGCTCCTCCTCCTCCTGCTCCTCCTCCCGGAAAACCCCACCCCCTTCTAGCACTGATGATGTTACCTAGTTGGGTCATGAAATGTCTGAAAGGAAAACACCAAGCACGAAAACACATTGGTTAGCGTGTGATACACCAAAAGGCTGCAAAAAACTGCAGGTTTGCTGTGCCCCCCCCCCCAGAAAAGGGGAACCCAGATCTTGTCTCCCCCCCCCCTCCCCATCCAACCTCTCTTCTCTCCTTCAGGTCCTTCAAATGGGGGGAAGCAGACTCTCTGCCCTACGCTGTCTACGGTCACGGGGTGGTGTCCCACGATGACCTGGTTTACTCCATTGGAGGCAAAGGGAAGGACAGGTATGTGTTCGACTTACAGATTACCGAAATTCATTAATCAATGCAACAGTTTTCCTCCTGAACTCTGTAGCTGGAGGATTTCGAGAAAAGATTGGTCAGTAATAAGGTAGCCTGCCTTGAGCTGGGGGCTGGACTAGAAGACCTCCAAGGTCCCATCCAGCCCTAGAATTCAATGAGTTTATAAAGAAGGAAGGAAGGAAGGAAGGAAGGAAGGAAGGAAGGAAGGAAGGAAGGAAGGAAGGAAGGAAGGAAGGAAGGAAGGAAGGAAGGGAGGGAGGGAGGGGAGGGAGGAAGCGAGGGAAGAAAGAAAGAAAGAAAGAAAGAAAGAAAGAAAGAAAGAAAGAAAGGAAGGAAGGAAGGAAGGAAGGAAGGAGAGGAATTTCCTGACAGTCAAGAAAATTAATCAGTGGAACAGCTTGCCTTCTTTTCAGCCATATAACTTTATGATCTTTACAAAGTTATGACTCACAGCAGGTGTAACATAAATGATAATTTATAGGTCTGCCCGACTCACAAAGACTCTGGACAGCTTACAGGAAAAAAAACACCAAACAGAAAACTTAAATGACTTAATCCTCGTATTTACAACCATCACAGCATCCCTGCACTTCTGTGATTAAAATTCAGGAATTTGGCAACTGGTGTGTATTTATGACAATTGTGGTCATGTGATCACCATTCTCCGTGACCTTCCCAGCTACCTTCGAACTAGCAAAGTCAATGGGGGAAGGTGGATTTGCTTAACAACCACGTGATTCACTTAAGGACTGCAGTGATTTACCATGGAGAAAAAAGTTATAATATTGGGTGTGCCTCACTATACACTTGTCTTGCTTAATAACAGAAATTCTGGTCCCAGTTATGCTGGTAAGTTGAGGGTTTGGGTTTGTTGAATTGTTAGGATTTTAAGGGATTTTAAGTATTGCTATTTAGTTATTCATTTAAATTTAGAGGATGGTTGTAAAATGGGGCAAATGTCACTTAACAACTGTTTTGCTCAGCAACAGAAACTTTGGGCTAAATTGTGGTCGTAAGTCTAGGACTACCTGTATAATAAAGATATTAATAAAGATAATAATAAAGATAACAACAACAATAATACTGTAGTTCATGCTTTGCAAAACCTAGTTATTTCCTCCTTTTCTGCTGCAGAAAATGTCTGAATGCTTTGATAGTGTATAACCCCAAGAAGTTTGAATGGAAGGAACGGTCACCCATGAAAATTGCCCGTTCTCTCTTCGGGACCACGGTCCACAATGGCAAAATTTACGTGGCAGCAGGAGTGACTGATTCTGGTTTGACCAGCTCGGTAGAAGTTTACGATATTGCGACAGATAAGTAAGTGGGACCTCAG
>NC_138205.1:128857305-129002305 GCF_964194415.1 Vipera berus | reverse complement strand
CGTCAGGGCTAGAAGGGAGGAGGAGGAGGGGGGGAGGGGAAGGACTGTGGGGTCCTTGGTGCTGTCTGAGCTTGGAGGTTTTCTTGCAGACGTTTCACGACCCAACTAGGGAACCTCATCAGTGCTACAAGGGAAGGGGATTCATCAGCAATGCTGATGTAACCAACCTAGTTGGGTCATGAAACATCTGCAAGGAAATCACCAAGCTCAGACAGCAATGAGACCGCAACAGCCCCCTCTTCCTCACAAACCCCTCTAACACTGATGATGTAATCTAATTGGGCCTTGAAACGTCCGAAAGAAACCACCACCCCCCACAAGCTCAGAGAGCACCAAGGACCCCAGTCCCCCTCCTCCCCCCCCCCCGTGAAATCCTCTACCTTCTACAACTGATGAGGTTCCCTACTTAGGCCATGAAACATCTGCAAGGAAAAAAAACCCAGCTCAGAGCGCATCAGAAGTTTGCCCCCCACACACCCCAGTTCAACCTTAACCTTCAAACTTTCTCTTCTATCACTACAAGCTCAGTAATTTAACACCTTCCCTACGGATAGTATTTCAGTTTTTTTAAAAAAAAATCTTCTTGCCCCTCAACCAACGCGGTCATCCGAGATCCGCTCATCCTGTAATAAAGGTATGTGTCTTCTCCAGGTACGACGAACAGGGTAAGAAGTGGGAGGGCGTCCTCCGAGAGATCCAATATGCTTCCAGTGCCACGTTTCTTCCTGTGCGCCTCAACGTCTTGCGGCTGACCAAGATCTAACCACGTGTCAGAATCTACCCTGATGTGGGGCCTTCCGCACAAGCCTCATATGCCTTTTTTCTGTACCAACTTTGAAAAGTCTCCATCGCGGTTTCGCCTCAGTTGGGTTTTGTTAGGTCGAAATAATAAAAAGATTCTGGTTTTTGCAAAACCTTGTCCGTCGCCTCTTGTCAAGAAACCAGGATGAGGGCAGGAGGGTTTGCGTCCACGTTCAACTTTGGGGTGTAACAGAACATCTGGGCAACTAGATTTTAACAAGAGTCAACTCCAGTCTGATGATGGTGGTGTTTATCTGTGTCTGGCTCTTGGCAATTCTATGGGCCAGGCCTCTCCACGTCTCTTGACGGGATCTTGCATTACTTACGATTCCACTTGACCCCCCCAAATTTGTGAGATGGTGGTTAAGTGAATTTTGTGTCCCATTTTTATGACTTGTTAAGTGAACCATTGCAATTGTTACCTCAGTAACATGGTTGTTAAGCGAGTCTGGGGCTTCCCCATTGACTTTGCTTGTCAGAAGATTGCAGAAGAGGATCGCGTGACACCAGGACACTGCAACCGTCATAAATACGAGTCAGTTGCCAAGCGTTTGAATTTTGATCATGCAACCACGAAGGGGGATATTGCAATGGTCGTGTGAGAAATGGTCCTAAGTCATTTTTAGGTGCTTTTGTAACTCTGAATGGTCACTAAACGAACTGTTGTTAAGGCGAGGACTAGCAGAGTTTTTCTGTTCTGGCTGGTGTCAGTTTTGATGGTCTCCAGGCACAATGTAAGAACCATGGCAGAAAAACAAGATTGTAAAAAGAAGCAAAACTCGCTTAACAACCATCTTGCTTCGCAATGGATGTTCTGATCTCTGACGACTCGCTGGGATGAAAAGGTAATTTTTTTTATCAAAAAAAAGAGCCTTGGTGGAGCAGTGGGCTAATGCCTCCTTAAGTAACACGAGCTGCCTGCAATTAGTGCAGGTTCGCATCCCACCAGGCTCAAGGTTGACTCAGCCTTCCATCCTTCCGAGGTAGGTAAAATGAGGACCCAGATTGTTGGGGGCAATTAAGCTGACTTTGTAATAATGCCGCTTGGGGTGTGTGTGAAAGCCCTAATAAGCAGGCATATACATAGAATGAAGGCTACTGCTAAGCTTGTAAGCCGCCCTGAGTCTTCGGAGAAGGGCGGGATATAAATGTAATAAAAATAAAAATAAAAAATAAAATCCTTCACCTTTTTAACGATAACACTTTGCAAGGAAGATGTGGAGCAGAAGACAGCCAACGTTTTTGGCCAACTGTAAAACTGCAGGGACGAGTTAAGATAACAAAAAAGAGAAAACACTCTTTTTAAAATATGAAAATCTTTTATTGGAAGCAAACTTAGGTTTAGTTTTGGGCAAGGAAGAGATTTTCCTATTCTGATACCCTCCAGGCATGCTGAAAGAATTCCTGAATTCCCCAAAAATGGTTACTGTAATTCAAATACACTTAGTGTTTGGGTTGGGTTTCACACAATTATTTTTCACACAATAATTTTAGGAGGCTTGGACTTCAACTCCCAGAATTCCTCAGCCGGCATGTTTGGACTTCAACTCCCAGAATTCTCTAGCCACCATGGCTGACTGAGGAATTCTGGGAGTTGAAATTCAGACGCATTGAAGTTGCCAAGGTTGAGAAACACTGCAGTACAGATAGATCTCGACATACGCCCTGCTGCTTAACGACTGTTTGAATTTACAACTTTCCTGGAAAAAGTTGTGAAAAGTCACTATCCTCTGATCACATGACCGTGCTTTGAGTACTCGGCAATATGGCTGCATATTGGTTTTACAACTGCTGCATTCCCTTAACTGCCCCAAACAAGGTCGTTCGACTGATCCGATTTAGTCATCACAACAGGATGATCCTCGTCATGGTGGTTTGTTGAGAACTCCCTGTCTTTTCCCAAAGTGCTCACAATTACAGTCTCTGCAAAAACAGAGCAGTTTTAGCGAAATCACCCTTTTACTCTAGGTTTAAAAGGTGGGTTTGAACGTAAGCTTTGAGCTACTTACAATTAACTCTCCAACAGGGGTCCTTAATCCCATTGCCTGCACCTGGGGTGGCAGGTGTTGAACCCATTTTCAGGAAGGGAGCATTGAGTACAATTCTCGTGAAACCTTATCACTAGTGCAAAAAACACCCCACCCTCGTTATGTGCAGGGGGGCAGATACACGTCCCACAAACAGATAACCCAAGTCAGATCTCCTTCAAAACTCAGCAAGCATGAGTCTCCTCAAGAGGACTAGCAGCTTGGCAGGAATTTCAAAAGCTTCTTAATTTCATCCATTCGGAGAAGGGCATAGGGAACTACGGGCCACAAGAACGAGAAGCAGCCTGAAATATGTTTAGGTAAGCAACTGTTCCCTCCCCTCTGCCACTTAAAAGGGTATTTTGGTGCGCAGAAGAGGATCGTGTGCGAATCTAGCACATATACAGGGGAAGATCTCTGGGGAAGAGAGGTTAATTATCCTACTATAAGTATATTGATTTAGATGCGCTAAAATTTCCCCTTCCATAGATCTATACAGAATAAAGTGCTTTGTTATAAAGTATTTTTTTGTTTCCAAATACTAAGTTATTGGTGAGCGTTATTTTTTCCTTTTATGGATAACTGGGCAGTAGATAACAAAAGCCACAAAAATATTAGGTGGTCAGGCATTCATAAAATTAGTTGGACTTCCTTCCTTCTGAAATATACTATAGATTTTCCTCAACTTACAACCATTCCTTTCATTACCTTTTGACACTGTTAAAAAAAATAGTTACCATCGGTCCTCGCACTTACGACTGTCGATAGTCACGTGATCAAAATTTGGATACCTGGCAAAATCAGCATGTACTTTTAGGATGGTTGTAGGATTCCGGGATCATGTGATTGCCATTTCCAGCTTTCCCAGGCAGATTCTGACAAGCAAGATAAATGGAGCAAGCCAGATTCACTTAACAACCATGGAATTAATTTAACAACCACCTGACTCATTTAACAACCGTGGCAAAAAATGGCTGTCAAATTAGATGCGGCTGAACGACTGCATCACTCAACAATGGACATCTCAATTATGGTCATAAGTTGAGGACTATCTGTAGAGAGGTTTCAAAGGATGTTAAGAGTCTCTCTCTTTCTAATCTTAACCATCATTTTAAGAGTTTGGTGAGGAAGGACTAGATAGACAACAAATCACAGTCAACATGTGTCTTTTGTCCACCAGTTCATTGTTATTGCACATTTGCTGACATCACAGCCTTTCTGCAGCATTTCCTTGTCCATTTGTGCATTGTGGTGGTTGTTCCAGGGGCCAGCCCTGCTCATGTGGACATACACACCATCCAACAAAGTTCTTGGATCTTTTCATCAAAGAGAATCCATCAAGCTTCACCAAAGATGGAGATGTCAGACCAAGGAACACCTTTTTCTTGTGAAACACGGCGTGCGTCTCTACAACACAATGGGTCAATCTTTGAAACATAGCCCATTTTGTTTTGGGGGTCTTTGCCTTGGAAATGAAAAAACAACCGTAGAACAACTCAAGCAACGACGCCCCCGTGTTCTGTTATTCTGGAAGAATTCACAAAGGTCCTATTGCAAAAGAGCTCTTAGGATTAGATAATAAAGTGCAAAAAACAAAAACAAAGTTAAAGGAACCAATGCTTCATGTTAAAAAATGTCTTTAAAGGCTGAACGCCTTCCTCCAAAGAGCTTGCAGAGAAAGTAATGTTAATTTTAGAAGAGGTTCTTCAGGAAGTGTATTCTCCTCAAGAATAGTAGGTGTAGAGTAGAAATCAAAATTTATAGACTTAATTATGGTGTCTAGGCTGCATGAGGATTCCATAATATGTAAAGATGCTGGATCTGAGCCTTGATGGTGATCAAGGAAAGGGGTCCTACTGTTTTCAAGGGACTACTAGTGAGGGAAGAACTTCATCTTTAGTGTTATCACCTTCAGTAGAGGCCAGCTGAGCTTCAAGCTACAGAAGTTGAGAAACAGAAAGTTGTACCAAAGGATAGGCAAGAGCAAATGAACAAGAAGCTGTTACAAAGTCACACACTTGAGAATCCACTTTCTCACACCAAGGAAAGTTTTACTGTCCACATCTTGCCATTTCCTTTCACTTCCATGAAGCAAGCTTTCCATATTTCTCCATTCCCATTAAGAAGCTGGAGTGCTCCCTTCCAACCTTCTTGACTTGGGTGAAGGCATCTCCCAATTTCAATCTCCAAGAGAAACCATCTGCTTCTGATTCCTCCAAACCCATATCTGACCAGATAAGTTCGGAAAGTCCTTGCCTGTGTCTTCCTACCTTGTAAGCTCTATCAAGGCATCTTCTCAAGATCTTCAGAGTTGAGAAATAACTCCTCAGTTTCTGCTCCGGATATAGGAGTTGGAAGCATCTCAGAAGAGCAGGTCAAGCAAAACTGGGTTGACTTCTTCCATGAGCAAACAGATCAACGCTATCTTCATGGCTTGCTGTAGCAACCCTAATCTCAAGGTTCTAGACGCTTCTGTGGAAGATCTAGATGCTTCCGTTGAAGAAGCAAGAACCTCAGGTCCCTCAGACTAAACCCAAACACAATGGCCGCTCATCACAAACCCACCACAATCAATGGCATTGGGGAAACCTTCAGAATTACCAGCCAAGTTTCATGCACCAGATGTTGGTCCAGGTCTAGTTGTCCACGTTCAATCTGCTACCGGGGAAAAGAGCTGGTGGTGGGGGTAGAAGAGGAGGAGGAGGTATGGGGTGTGCATGAGGATGTCTGATAGGCAAAGGAAGCGCATGGGAAGATGAGGTCGAGTGGAGAGGAACACCAGCAGTCAAAAGAGTTGAGTTGGCGTTCGGAGAAGTGAGGAGACCAAAAGAGTTTGTATCTCGGTTGGGATCTGCAGCTGGTGGGTTGTTGACTCGGAAACACTTCTCCTTGTGTGCCTTGAGCATGTTAGAGAACCGGAACCGTTGACCACAGACGTCGCAAGGATAGGGCTTCTCTCCAGTGTGCGTCCGTCGGTGGCGCTTCATGTTGGGGCGACTGGTGAAGCTCTTCCCACAGATCTCACAAATGTACGGTTTTTCACCTGGAGAAGCAGGACACAGAGGAAAGAGACTCAAGAGGTGTTTCCTTAAAATGGTCACCTTTGGATCAGAACCGATTTTTAAGGAAAGACGTGGGAAACCGAGTCAGGGGTGGTTTAGGATAGGACCCAGAAGTTGGCATAAGAAGCATTCCAATATCTAAAGGGCTGCCAGGAAAAAGAGGGGGGTCAATCTCTTCTCCAAAGCACCAGAAGGCAGGACCATGGATGGAAACTAACCAAGGAGAGAAGCAACCTGGAACTAAGGAGAAACTTCCTGACCATGGGAACAATTACTCAGTGGAATGGCTTGTCTTGTGAATGCTCCAACACTGGAGTTTTTTTAGGAAGAGTGGACTGGACAACCATTTGTCTATAATGGTATGGGGTTTTCTGCCTGAGCAACTACCGGATCATGGCCTATTCGAAAGCTGTGTGCAGGGTGGCTGATGTGCCTGTGCAGCTTCACTCACATGAGTGCTGGCCCAGTGTGCATACGCATGTGTGCTGGGCCGCTGGCTCACATGAATGGAGCTGCGTGGGCATGCATGTCAGCCGGCCACAGGCACAGCCTGCTTCCTTTCCCACCCACACCACTCAGCCAAGCTACAAAAGTTGGTGATGGCTGGACTAGAAGCCCAAAATTCCGGTTGCTAAGTAAGATAGTTGTTAAGTGAGTTTTGCCCCATTTTACAACCCTTTCTCGCCACATTTGTTAAGTGTGATCCTCTTTCTGTGACCGTCAGACAATCAAAGTCAATGGGGAAGCCAGATTCACTTCACAGCTGTGTTACTAACAGAACAACTGAAGTGGGTTCACTTAACAACTGTGGCAACACTCACTTAACAACTGCCTCGTTTAGCAACAGAAACCTGGGAATGAATTGGGGTAGTAAGTCAAGGACTTGTGTGACTTGGGTTTCTGAGCTGGGTTTGCCTTGAGACCCGCATGTGAGCATTCACAAATGCTGGATCAACTGGGCAGGTTGCACCAACGAGTCGCCAGCTCTTCCAGGTATAAAGAGGAAAAAGCAGGAAAACTAAGGGAATAACACGGTCTCACCTGTGTGTGTTTTCATGTGCTCATCAAAATACTGCTTCATGTTGAAGTCTTTGCCACACCACTGGCACATGAACTGTTTGTGGCCGATGTGGATGCTCATGTGGGAACGCAGCTGGTATTTGTACTGGAACCGCTCATTGCAATTCTGGATGGATTTGCGAAAGAGAAAGGTTAAAGAAAGAGAAGGAAAGAGACAAAAAAAGAGAAAGAAAGAAAAAGAGAGGGAAAGAGGGAAAGAAAGAGGTAAAAAAAGAAAAAGAAAGACAGAAAGAAAGATTGAAGAAAAAAGGAAGGAAGGAAGGAAGGCAAGGAAGGAAGAAAGGAAAGAAGATAAGAAAGAAAGAAAGAAAGAAAGAAAGAAAGAAAGAAAGAAAGAAAGAAAGAAAGAAAGAAAGAAAGAAAGAATCAGTGGATGAATGTAGGAAACAGGTGTTTCCTGGTAACATACATGCAACCGGTTGTAATTATAATTGCAATAGTGCAATTACGATTGTTAAGTTGAGGACTACTTAATGCTCAAGAGGAATAAATGAGAAACTACATTATGGATAGAAAATCTCACCTTTTAGGTCTGAAAATCCAGGTTAAGGCACAAAACATTAAACGCTTTGATAGGCCATTCCTGTTATTTGCAAATGATACTCAGCCCAGCAATCCCATTAGTAAGCGAGGCCGCTAAATGAGACACGCTCCATTTTTTGACTTTTTGGCCATGTTTGTTAAGGGAATCATTTAGGTATTTAAAAAGCAACGTGGTGGCTGGGTTAATCAAAGTTCAATAACACACAAAAATCTTTAGTACAAATCTCAAGTTACAACGTCAAATATTTCCTCTCTTTTTCCCTTACTTAATATCTACTATCTCATATCTAAGCGAATGCAATTCTTATTATAACAACTAAGTAAAAACATCATTATTACATTTAACAATAAATTTTTAGCTTTATACATATCCTATGAGCACCGGCCCCTAGAGTCGGAAACGACTTGCACGCACGTGCGGGGGAACCTTTACCTTTACCTTTTTAATTACTTTTACGTTCAATCTTTATAGACAATCAATGTCCTGTTATTGGCTTTTTCCCAATTTTTAGTTTCCCATCAATGTTCAAATTTAACTTTTGACATTTATAATTTCCAGGCTTTAGGTAACCAAAGTTTTCCTTATCTCAATTCATAACAGAATCCAATATTCAAAATACACATCTTATCTATTTGAGTATAGTCTTGTTCTATTTCCTAAAAGTTATCTATTTCCCACCATATTAAATCATCTAATTAATGCCGCGTAACAGAGTGAGCGCCTGTTACGCGTCCCAGCTTCTGCCAACCTAGCAGTTCGGAAGCACGCAAAAAATGCAAGTAGAAAAATAGGGACCACTACGGTGGGAAGGTAACAGCGTTCCGTTCACCTTTGGTGTCTAGTCATGCCAGCCACATGACCACAGAGACGTCCTCGGACAAGTGCTGGCTCTTCGGCTTTGAAACGGAGATGAACACCGGCCCCTAGAGTCGGAAACGACTAGCACGCACGTGCGGGGAAACCTTTACCTTTACCTTTGCCATTAAGTGTGAAAAACGGTCCTAAGTCACTTTTTTCAGTGCCGTTTGAACGATGAACCATTGCTAAGTGAACGGCTGTATGTCGAGGACTACCTGTGAAGTTGGGCTTGCTAATTGTATCCCAGATCTCAGAAAATGGACTGGGTTGTAAAGGGTGAATGGCGGGATGACACTCCAAAATGGATCCTCACCTCACATTTGAACGGCTTCTCGCCGGAGTGCTGCAAAGAGTGGACTTTCAAAGACATGCTGCGTTTGAAGGACTTCCCACACGTCTCACAGGTGAATGGCATGTCCTTGGTGTGAGCTACAAAGCAAGGAAAAATTGGGGTTGTCTTCTAAAGCAGGGAAAATATTGGGGTTGTCTTCTAAAGCAGGGCTTTTCAACCTTTTCACCCATTGTACCACTTTTAGGATATGGCAACATCTGAGTACATGACCAAAAAAAATGACCCTGGGACACTGTGACCGTCATAAATACGAATCAGTTGCCAAGCATCTGAATGTAAATCACAAGACCCTGGAGATGCTGCCACATTCCAGCTGATCGGCGCTTCTTCTGGGCTCAGAAGTGCCAGGATCAGTGCCGAGCTCCAGCTGGAGCCTGGCACTGATCCTGGCACTTCCACTGAGCCCTGACAGCCCCGAAGAAGGGCTGATCCTGGCGCTTCCACTAAGCCCTGACAGCCCTGCAGCTCCAGCCGTCTCTTGCTCAGGCTCGTACGGTGCTGAGCTGCTGCGGTTCAGCTCATTCCCCTCCCCCGCTACCACTTTTCTAGCATGGCCGCGTACCACTGGCCAGGTGCCAATGTACCACAGGTGGTACCCGTACCACTGGTTGAAAAGACCTGTTCTAAAGCAGGGGTCTTCAACCCCCAGTCTGTGGCCCGCTACCAGTCCACAGCACGCCAGCAACCAGTCCGTGCAAACAAGCAAAGCCCCATCGGTGGGATGCAAGCAGCACACAAACCCAGCCCCCCTTCGATCCATGGAAAAACCTCTCTCCACGGAACCGGTCCCTGGGGCCCAAAAGGACGGGGGGGGCACTGTTCTAAAGACTTCTGCATAGGCTGAGCCCAGCTACATGGTTGGCTTGGCTGAAGACACAAGAGCTGAGGTCATCTCTTGGGAGAGGCCACAAAGAAGGATGGACCCCAGAATAAGACCAACAGCCAACTCAGTTTGGGAAATTACACAATACAGAACAACAGAGTTGGAAGGGACCTTGGAGGCCTTCTAGTCCAACCCCCAGCTCGAGCAGGAGACCTTATACCATCCTGGACAAATGGCTGTCCAATCTCTTCTTGAAAAAGCCTCCAGTGATGGAGCACCCACAACTTCTGGAGGGAAGCCACCTTGACTCCTGGTAAAAAAAAATGAAATCTTGACTTCATTTCTACCTGGATAAGAGTTCTTATTGTGGAGACTAAAATGGAAACAGCCCTAGCGAGAGAGCGCAGTTACATTTTTGGTGGGATCTTTATCCTTCTGATCAGGTGGCCCAGCTCAAAGAAATGTAGAGTAGAGGATGAGGAGGTTCATGTTTTCCTCTTAGAACAGAATATTTGTAGCTCAGGGTTGGGAGGAGGAGGAGGAGGAGGAGGAGGAGGAGGAGGAGGAGGAGGAGGAGGAGGAGGAGGAGGAGGAGGAGAAGAAGAAGAAGAAGAAGAAGAAGAAGAAGAAGAAGAAGAAGAAGAAGAAGAAGAGGAGGAGGAGGAGGAGGAGGAGGAGGAGGAGGGGGAGGAGCAGGAGGAGGAGGAGGGGAAGAGGAAGAGGAGGAAGAAGAAGAAGAAGAAGAAGAAGAAGAAGAAGAAGAAGAAGAAGAAGAAGAAGAAGAAGAAGAAGAAGAAGAGGAGGAGGAGGAGGAGGAGGAGGAGGAGGAGGAGGAGGAGGAGGAGGATTGTGGGGTCCTTGGTGTTCTCTGAGTTTGGTTGTTTTCTTGCAGATGTTTCATGACCCAACTAGGCAACATCATCAGTGCACTGGCTGGTCAGATTTGGTAATGGACGGTCTGCAAGAAAACAACCACATCAGAACCACCAAGGACTCCACAAGTTATATTTTAATTCAATTACAGTGACCGAATATCTTGAAGGAACACAGATGTCTTCAACTTGGCACCTACTGAAGCTTTGGAAAGACAACCATCTAGAAACATTACTGCTCCATCCAGAACATCTTATGACATTTATGGTACACTTAATTTGGAACTGAAGTGCCCATTAGAGATCTAATACAACCACACCGGGAGAGCACAACTGGAATAATATTAATTGTCACAATTTGTCATACCAAGGATCACTTCCAGAGACTCAGCTGCTTGAGGGGAATTTTTATTTTTCCAGAAGTTGTTAAGATACAACTTCCACCATCCGTGATGGCTGGACATACAGGTACTCCTCTATATACAACCATAATGGAGCCTGCCCATTACAGTCATATATTGTGACGGTCATAAAATGAGTTGATTCCACAACATCTTTTTTTTGCAAAGCTATTAAGCAAATGTGGCTATTGTAAAGTGAACACAGCAGTCATTAAGTGAATCAGTAGTCTGCTATGGACACAGTTTTGCTGAACAAAGAAAGTAAGTTGTGGGTTTTGGCAAAAATGTCATAAAAGACAGTGCAGACAGCCGTGTTGCCGAGCACAAGTTCGCTCACATGATGGAAGAAGGAGGCCTGACCATCCTAAGTCCAAATCAGAGTTTTAAATCATTTTTTTGGGATTGGTTGTAACTTCAAAGCGACCAGTCATAAGTCGAGGACTACCTGTATGGGTTGCAACTGAAAGGAAATGGAATTGGATATCTTCTGGATTAGGGGTGGGGGAATCATTGCCCTTTTAAGACTTCTGGACTTCAATTCCCAGAATTCCTCAGCCAGCCATACTAATCATGGCTGGGTCAGGAATTCTGGGAGTTGAAGTTCCCCTACCCTTGCTCTAGGTGGTCCTTAGGTCTCCAGTCCTGCCCTTCTCCATGCATTCCCCACCCTACTCACCAACCATGTGTTTCCGCACGTGTGCCATGGTGTAGAACTTCTTCTCACAGATCTCGCAGGAGAATTTCTTCTCGGCGTAACTGTGGACAATTTTGTTGTGCTCATGGAGGGACCACAGCTTCTTAAAAACCTTCCCACAAGTCATGCACTGCAAGGAAGAAGACCCAGAGGTCACCTCTGTCAGGCTGTAAATCTATCGACTGACTTCCAGTTTTAATAATAAGAGTTGACATTAAAATCCATTTGTCTTCCAAGCTTATACAGGTAGTCCTCAACTTTTTATGGCAGACATGTCAAACACAAGGCCCGGGGGCCGGATCCGGCCCGCGAAGTGGTTTTATGCGGCCCGCGAAGTCATCCTGGAAACAGTGAGGGAACAGCCCCCACTGCCTTGGCCCTGGCCCAGAGACCCTCCTTCCTCCAGAGACCCCCAGTTCTGTCCCACTCCTGCCCAGGCCCCCATAGACACCCTTGATGCCAATGATGTAGAGCTGGCCATGCCCATCTAGTAGGCCATACGTACTCTAGCCACGCCCACCCAGTAGGCCACGCCCACCCTGGCCACACCCACCCAGCCCCCTAAGGGCAACCGCAATGCTGATGCGGCCCTCAATGAAATTGATTTTGACACCCCTGTTTTATGGCAAAACAAAGCAACCACTTCACAAACGCCTGGCACAACATGGGAGAACAAACGCATCAGGGGAAGATTCAGCAGTCCATCTGCGTTTGAAAAGACAAAGGCCGCTCTTTCGAAGACAGCAAAGTCCACATTTTGGACAGGGAGGACCACTGGTTTGAAAGAGGGGGTCAAAGAGGCCATCTAGGTCAAATCTGAACAGCCCTCCCTCAACAGAGGGGGAGGGATACGACATCAGCTATCTCCAGTCCAAAACGCAATCCTTTCAGCAGTTCCAAGAAGGATCCACACCCATTTGCACCACTCAGGTGACCCTGAGGACACAGATTAAACCTCCAGGTAGCCTCAATGACCCTCTAAAAGAAGGCAAATGACCAGCTGTCTGGAAGGAGTATAAATCCTTCCCACCATCCAGTCAGAGCTGAAGAAGCTTCTTGGCTAAGAAGTGAAATGTCTTCAAAGGAAAAACAAGAAAGTCCAGTTGCCTCCTGAAAAAGCACCTTTGGGATAACCACGACCTGGATGATTGAGAATCTCCATGGTCATTATTGACTGTGCTTGTCAGAAAGTCACAAAAGGAAGGGAATCATGTGACTCCGGGACGCTGCGACCGTCATAAATACGAGTCAGTTGCCATGCATCTGAATTTTGATCACGTGACGATGGGATGCTGCAACAGTCGTTTAAGTGTAAAAAACGGTCCTAGGTCCCTTTTTCAGTGCTGTTGTAACTTTGAATGGTCACTAAACAAATGGTTATAACTCGAGGACTGCTTGTACACGATTAAACTTCCTTCTTCAATCAGACTTATTCTTATCTATGTTGGACTATCAACTGGTTGCCAACATTACTTGGACCAATGACCCTGATTATTTCAGCTTTTTGGATCACTTTAAGAGAGGTGGACCAACTCCCAGAATTCTCCAGCCAGCAAGCTAGTTGGCTGGGGAATTCTGGGTGTTGAAGTCCACCTCTCTTATAGTTCCCAAGGTTGAGAATTACTGTTCTAGCTTTTCTCCTTCTATAGTCCTTGACTTACATCAGTCCTTTAGTGACCATTCAACAGCACTAGAAAAAATGATTCACAACTTGTCCTCACACTTACAACTGCTGCAGCATCCCTTATGTCAGGGGTAGGCAACCTCGGCTCTTTTATGACTCATGGACTTCAACTCCCAGAATTCCTGAGCCAGCCTTCTGACAAGCAAAGTCAATGGGCAAAGCCAGATTCACTTAATGACTGCTGGATTCAGATAAAAACTGCAGCGATTTGCTTAAAAGACTATAGCAAAAACCATGTTTTTTTCTTATTACTGATCCAGAATTAAGTTTTGCAAAAAATCTTGCTTTTTCTCCCTGCAATTTTGCTTTCGACCACTTGCTGGCGCTGCAGGCTATAAATGCACACACACACATACACAAAAGAGAGAGAGAGAGAGAGAGAGAGAGAGAGAGAGAGAGAGAGAGAGAGAGAGAGAGAGAGAGAGAGAGAGAGAGAGAGAGAGAGAGAGAGAGAGAGAGAGAGAGAGAGAGAGAGAGCGCAAGCGCACAGGGATGCAAAGACAACCACAAAAGCATCCCTTTGCAAGAAATTCAGACTGAAATGGCAGATTCATAATCTGAGTCACAACACTGAACTGCACAGCACTGACCCACAACGCACACGGATTTACTTGTCCTTCTCGACTGGGACCTGACTCAGAAGCCAAGGCTAAACTCGATCCCAGATCCTTGATACGGAATGGCCTAAACCAAGTGACATTTTGCTAGATACCACATCTCCCAGTTGTGCATTCAGGGAAAAGCAGTTACAACGAAGACAAAACAACAATTGCTCTGAGTGACAAAATCCAGGTAGTCCTCAACATATAACAGTTCGTTTCAGTGACCGTTCGAAGTTACTACAACATTGAAAAGAGACTTATGATCATTGCAGCATCCCCGTGGTCACATGATCAAAATTCAGATGCTTCACAACTGACTCATATTTGTGACAGTCAGTGTCCCGGGGACACGTGATCCTCTTTTGCGACCTTCTGACAAAAAACGCTGATGGGGAAACCAGATTCATTTAACAACTGTGTGACTAATTTAAAACAGCTGCAGTGATTCATTTGACCACTGTAAAATGGGGCAAAAGTCACTTAACAAATGTCTCGCTTAGCAACAAAAATTTGGGGCTCAATTACAGTCGTAAATCGAGGACTACCTGTACACAATTGCCCCCTTTCTTCTCCAGTGAGTTTGAGATACCAACAGAAACAGTTACTCCAGATTTACAACAGGGAAGAACAAAGCTATAGAAGACATTGACTTAACCAAAAGTGACTTATGACCATTTTTTCACACTTATGACCGTTGCAGCCTCTCCATGGTCACGTGATCACAATTCGGGATGCTTGGCAACTGACTCGTATTTATGACGGTTGCAGTGTCCTGGGATCACGTGATCCCCTTTTGTGACCTTCTGACAAGCAAAGCCAGTGGGGGGAAAGCAAGACTAACTCAACAACCGGGTAACTTAAAAAAAAAAATCTGTTATTAAGTGAGACATTTCGTTAAATGGGTTTTGCTTCATTTTACAACCTTTCTTGCCACAGTTATTATGTGAATCACTGCAGTTGTTAAAGTTAGCCACACGGTGGGTAAGTGAATCTGGCTTTCCCCGCTGACTTTGCTTGTCAGGAGGTCGAAAAAGGGGGATCTGTGACTGTCATAAATATAAGAGTCAGCTGCCAAGTGTCACGTGACCGTGGGGAATGCTGCAACTATTGTGTGAAAAACGGTGCTCGGTCATTTCTTTTCAGTGTCGTTTGTAACTCTGAACCAGGGGGTCTTCAAACTTGGCCCTTTTATGACTTGTGGACTTCAACTCCCAGAATTCCTCAGGCAGTATGCCTGGCTGAGGAATTCTGGGAGTTGAAGTCCACAAGTCATAAAAGGGCCAAGTTTGAAGACCCCTGCTCTGAACTGTCACTTAAATGTGGTAAGTTGAGGGCTACCTGTGCAACCAGCACATCAGCTCCTACTTAGACCTTGAGGGCGCCATGTTGAAGGAGAAAGGAAGCCTTAAGATGGCGCCAGGATCTCCTCACCTGAATGTTCTTCTCGCAGTCGGTCTGATGGTGCAAGACCAGCTCGCTCTCCAGCAGGAACCTCTTGCCACATTTGTCGCAGATCTGCATGCGGGTGTGCGTGACGTTCATGTGCTTCTCCAAGTACCAGCGGTTGTTGAACACCCGGGGACACTTCTTGCACGGATAATGTTGCTTCTCCTCCAGCTTGACCTTCTGACCAGGAGGATCCTGGTCCTTCTTCTGCTTCTTAGCTCTCTTGACCTTGCTGTCATTCTCAGCAACTTCACCTTCATCTTCTCCCTCCTCTCCTTCTTCCATCAAGGTGGCAACTTCACCAGTTTTGGGGGACGTAGTTGGGTTGGTGGCCTTGGCAAGCAGCCTAGTCCTCGGGGGGGCTCTGGTTTTCTCCTCTCGAATCTCAGTTACGTTACTGTCGTTGTCCCCTCTGTCCTCCTCCTCTTCCTCCTCCTCCTCTTCTTCTTCCTCCTCCTCTTCTTCCTCCTCTTCCGAGGTGTCCTCCTCTTCCAGGTCTTCCTCTTCTGAGCGATCATCTTCATCGCCCACATCTGCGTTGTGATCTTCGTCTTCCTTGCCCCCGTTTTCCTGCTCTTGGTCCACCACCGAAGAACATCCTTCTCCTCCTGGCCCTCCAGCTTCTCTAGCCTCTTGGCTGCCCACTGAAGGCTGTCCCTCTGCACCTTTAGAGACATTGAGGGTCTGGTTGTTAAGGTTGACCTCTACAATGATCTGCTCACCGTGGCTGTAGGACCCTCGGCTGTCCAGGAGAGCCTCAGACGCATCTCCTTCCATCTTGCAGACAGGTGGACCGTCATGTTTCTCTTCCTTGTAGAACATCTTGCTGGCCACAGCAGGTTGGTTTTGGTGGCCATCCTCCACCCGCACAGAATATGGGATGCTGCCTTCTCGGGCGAAGATCTTAGGGCGTGGAGGGTCCATTTCTTGCTTGATGTCACAAAAGAACTGAGAAGGTGGGGTGGCTTTGCTACAATTGTCCGAAGTCAACGCCACATTGTTGGTCATGGCCAAGCCAAGAGCTCGGGTGGCGATGAGTTCCTGACAGGAGGAAGCAATGTCGGTCATCTGCAAGACGCAGGCCGCATTCAGGACGTCCTGAACGTTGGAGGCGCTGACCAAGAGCTTCGAAGTATAGATGAAGTTCAAAATCTGTTGAAGACCAAGGGTGGTCAAGGGCTCAAGAGAAAGCTCCACTCTCTGGAGCTGCTTGTTCTGGGTGAAGAGGGAGTGAAAGAACTGGCTGTAGGCCGCCAGGAGCCCCTTGTGGGCCGGGAAGACGGTCTTCTGCTGCACCAGGACAAGGTCCACGTCGCACAGGTCAGGCTGGAAGAGGCGCTGCTCGTTCAGCCTGTCCATCAAACACGTGAAGTGGAGGGCAGCATCTTCTGCCAGGGAGTACTCGGGAGCAGGCTGGCCAGCTGTCTTTTCAACTATCAGCTGGAGGGAGGGAGGAAAAGAAACAGAGAAAAAGAGATGGTCGGAGGAAGAAAGGAGAGTGTCAGAATCCATTTATATCACATTCATAAATGTATGTTTAAAACATTATCCCCCCCCCCTATGGATTCTGCCATCTCCCGAGGAAGGAGGAGCGCATGTGGATTCAGCCTGCCTCAGGTTATTTCAAAGGCCAAGGGAACCTTTTGAACTGGGGGAACAAAAGGGAGGGTTAGGGAAGAAGGCATCTGGCCTGTGTCTCCATTTGAATCTGTAAAGGAAGAAGGCAATAACCGTAAATTCAAAGTTCCCTTTTTCCCCACGAAAGGGATGACACGAAGTAAATGATGGGGGGCTGACCAAATGGGGTTGAGGGAAGGGGGGTTGAACCGGAAACTCTTTATAAAGTTTCAATCTGTAAAACAATACCAAGTCCTGTCTTGTATTTCCACAACCAAACACGTCCTAGTAAAAATTCCTTTTGGACTAGAACAGACTCCAAGAGTTTTTGTTTTCCTAAGACGTGGATTGGGGTGGGTCCTGACAGAGAGAGAGAGAGAGAGAGAGAGAGAAAGAAAGAGCAAGTTAAAGCATCATTGGTGATCATCTCAACCCTCATTGGAAACAGTCTGAGCCCATCAAATTTCTGACCTGCTTAATGACCAAAGCCTGTGACCTACCTTGGTGACATAGTTTCACCATCTACAGGTCACCCTCCGCTTACAACCATTCATTTAGCAGCCATTCATAGTTACAACGGCACTGAAAACAGGTGACTTACACTGCACCTACAACTGTCGTAGTATCCCCACGGTCAAGTGTTCATAATTTGGACACCCCTCCTTTAGTTGACAAGGCTGGGAAATTCCAGCCAAGCCATTTCTAATCTTATTACAGGTAGTCCTCAACCTACTACCATAATTTCTGCTGCTAAGAATGACAAGTGGGTTCTGCCCCATTTTACGACCTCTCTTGCCACAGTTGTTAAGTGAATCCCTGCAATTGTTAAATTAGTCACACGGTTGTTAAGTGAATCTGGCTTCCCCATTGACTTTGCTTATCAGGTGGTCACAAAAGAGGATCACGTGACCCAGAGACACTGCAACCGTGGTAAATATGACACCAAAGGGGATTTTATTTTTGGAAAGATATTTACTTCTGGTTTCATTTTTCTTTTTGCAAAAAAAATATTTTCGATCTCTCTGCAGAGATTTATTTCTAATTTCCTTTCTCTTTTTGCAAACATTTATTTCTGATCTCGTGGCAAAAAATTATTTCCGATTTCTCTTTTTGCAGATTTATTTCTGATGTCTCTCTCTCTCTCTCTCTTTTTTGCAGAGATTTATTCCTGGTTTCTCTTTTGCCAAAAAAATTTATTTCTGATTTCCATTTTTGCAAAATTTGCTTCTGATCTCTCTCTCCCTCTCTTTTTTTTGCAGATATTTATTTCTGATTTCATTTCTCTTTTGGCAAAGATTTTGTTTCTGATTTCTCTT
This sequence comes from Vipera berus, assembly GCF_964194415.1. Classification (NCBI taxonomy): domain Eukaryota; kingdom Metazoa; phylum Chordata; class Lepidosauria; order Squamata; family Viperidae; genus Vipera; species Vipera berus. The sequence goes on along the minus strand of NC_138205.1, from coordinate 128,984,126 downwards.
TTCCCGAAGATTTATTTCCGATCCCTCTTCTCGCAAAGATTTATTTCTAGTTTCATTTCTGTTTTTGCAAAGATTTGTTTCTGATTTCTTTTCTCTTTTCCCAAAGATTTATTTCTGATCACTCTTCTTGCAGATTTATTTCTAGTTTCATTTCTGTTTTCGCAAAGATTTGTTTCTGATTTCCCTCTCTGTCCCCACCACCTTCCAATTTTCTGATTTGTTTTTGAAGCTGAGGTTTGTGGGTTGGCTGAGGAACCAGGGTACGTTGGGGCTTTGGATTGAACAAATAGAATTGTTAAATCTTTTTGGAATTTTTGGTGGGGAAGGGAACTGTGAAAGACATCTGTTGAAAACATAAAATTGCTGCCAACTTGCATTATGCAAGCGTATCCATTAATTGCACGAGAAATGACAGCAGCCTAGCATAAAATGTGGGAAAAAAAACCTGATGTAGAACTGAAGAGATAAACATAAAGGACTTACAACAGTTCATTTAGCGACGGTTCGTAGTTACAACAGGACTGGAAAAAGTGACTTACGACCGGTTTTCCCACTTACAGCTGTTGTGGGATCCCGTGATCAAAATTCAGACAGTCGGCAACTGACTTGTACTTCTGACGGTTGCAGTGTCCTGGGATCACGTGATCTCCTTTTGTGACCTTCTGAGAAGGAAAGTCAATGGAGGAAGCCGGATTCAGTAACAACCGTGCTACTAAATTAACAACAGCAGAGATTCACTTAAGAGGAGGGAGGGAGGGAGGGAGGGAGGGAGGGAGGGAGGGAAGAATAAAGTGAGGACGGAAAGGAAAGGAAGAGATGGAGAGAAAAAGAATGATAGAGGAAGGAAGGAAAGAAGGAAGAAAATAAAGAAGGGAAAATGAAGGCAGGAAGGAAGGAAGGAAGGAAGGAAGGCAGGAAGGAAGGAAGGAAGGAAGGAAGGAAGGAAGGAAGGAAGGAAGGAAGGAAGGAAGGAAGGAGAAAAGAATAAAGTAAATGAAGGAAAGGAAAAGAGATGGAGAGAAAAAGAATGATAGAGCAAGGAAGGAAAGAAGGAAGAAAATAAAGAAGGGAAAAGGAAGGAAGGAAGGAAGGAAGGAAGGAAGGAAGGAAGGAAGGAAGGAAGGGAGGGAGGGAGGGAGGGAGGGAGGAAGGAAGGAAGGAAGGAAGGAAGGAAGGAAGGAAGGAAGGAAGGACAAAAGAATAAAGCAAATGAAGGAAAGGAAAAGAGATGGAGAGAAAAAGAATGATAGAGGAAGGAAGGAAAGAAGGAAGAAAATAAAGAAGGGAAAAGGAAGGAAGGAAGGAAGGAAGGAAGGAAGGAAGGAAGGAAGGAGAAAAGAATAAAGTAAATGAAGGAAAGAAAAAGAGATGGAGAGAAAAAGAATGATAGAGCAAGGAAGGAAAGAAGGAAGAAAATAAAGAAGGGAAAAGGAAGGAAGGAAGGGAGGGAGGGAGGGAGGGAGGGAGGAAGGAAGGAAGGAAGGAAGGAAGGAAGGAAGGAAGGAGAAAAGAATAAAGTAAATGAAGGAAAGGAAAAGAGATGGAGAGAAAAAGAATGATAGAGGAAGGAAGGAAAGAAGGAAGAAAATAAAGAAGGGAAAAGGAAGGAAGGAAGGAAGGAAGGGAGGGAGGGAGGGAGGGAGGGAGGGAGGAAGAAAGGAAGGAAGGAAGGAAGGAAGGAAGGAGAAAAGAATAAAGTAAATGAAGGAAAGAAAAAGAGATGGAGAGAAAAAGAATGATAGAGCAAGGAAGGAAAGAAGGAAGAAAATAAAGAAGGAAAAATGAAGGAAGGAAGGGAGGGAGGGAGGGAGGGAGGGAGGGAGGAAGGAAGGAAGGAAGGAAGGAAGGAAGGAAGGAAGGAAGGAGAAAAGAATAAAGTAAATGAAGGAAAGGAAAAGAGATGGAGAGAAAAAGAATGATAGAGGAAGGAAGGAAAGAAGGAAGAAAATAAAGAAGGGAAAAGGAAGGAAGGAAGGAAGGGAGGGAGGGAGGGAGGGAGGGAGGAAGGAAGGAAGGAAGGAAGGAAGGAAGGAGAAAAGAATAAAGTAAATGAAGGAAAGGAAAAGAGATGGAGAGAAAAAGAATGATAGAGGAAGGAAGGAAAGAAGGAAGAAAATAAAGAAGGGAAAAGGAAGGAAGGAAGGAAGGAAGGAAGGAAGGAAGGAAGGAAGGAAGGAAGGAGAAAAGAATAAAGTAAATGAAGGAAAGAAAAAGAGATGGAGAGAAAAAGAATGATAGAGCAAGGAAGGAAAGAAGGAAGAAAATAAAGAAGGAAAAATGAAGGAAGGAAGGGAGGGAGGGAGGGAGGGAGGAAGGAAGGAAGGAAGGAAGGAAGGAAGGAAGGAAGGAAGGAAGGAAGGAGAAAAGAATAAAGTAAATGAAGGAAAGGAAAAGAGATGGAGAGAAAAAGAATGATAGAGGAAGGAAGGAAAGAAGGAAGAAAATAAAGAAGGGAAAAGGAAGGAAGGAAGGAAGGAAGGGAGGGAGGGAGGGAGGGAGGGAGGGAGGAAGGAAGGAAGGAAGGAAGGAAGGAAGGAAGGAAGGAAGGAGAAAAGAATAAAGTAAATGAAGGAAAGGAAAAGAGATGGAGAGAAAAAGAATGATAGAGCAAGGAAGGAAAGAAGGAAGAAAATAAAGAAGGGAAAAGGAAGGAAGGAAGGAAGGAAGGAAGGAAGGAAGGAAGGAAGGAGAAAAGAATAAAGTAAATGAAGGAAAGAAAAAGAGATGGAGAGAAAAAGAATGATAGAGCAAGGAAGGAAAGAAGGAAGAAAATAAAGAAGGGAAAAGGAAAGAAGGAAGGAAGGAAGGAAGGAAGGAAGGAAGAAGGAAGGAAGGAAGGAAGGAAGGAAGGAGAAAAGAATAAAGTAAATGAAGGAAAGAAAAAGAGATGGAGAGAAAAAGAATGATAGAGCAAGGAAGGAAAGAAGGAAGAAAATAAAGAAGGAAAAATGAAGGAAGGAAGGATGAAAGGAAGGGAAAGAGAGGGAGAGAGAGAGAGAAGGGAAGCAAGAAAGCAAGAACGCCTCTCACGGCCTGTCTGGCAAAGCATCCCCTACATCGGGCACCCGGTTTTCAACTTTTGCCCAGCACCAGAACTCCCACCGGCTTGTTGCCCGGCTATGCCAGGAATGTCAGCTTGGGCCGAAGCATGCAACGTGATTGGAGAGGAAGATCTGAAATGGAAAGATTTTGCAAAACAAATGGGGTTCTGGAAAAAAAGCAGAAACTCTTTCTTCCTTCCTTCCTTCCTTCAATCAATCTTTCTTTCTTTCCTTCCTTCCTTCCTTCTTCCCTGTCTCCTTCTTTCCTTCCTTCACTCTCCTTCCTTTCCTCCCCCCTCTCTCCTCCTTCCTTCCTTCCCTTCCCAGGAAAGCAAATTCCCCAAATCGATAAAGAGCCATAGAATCCCAGGGTTGGAAAAAGGACCTTGGAGGTCATCTAGTCCAACCCCCTGATCAAGGCGGGAGATGGGCTTAAAAGGCTTCATTGGGCTGTGATTGCAGAAGAGCCACTCAGAATAACAGGCAGCCCTTGATTTACGACCAGTCCTTTTACAACTGTCTGAAGTAACTATAGCCCCATCAACCACCTCCACCCACCCCTGCCGTTCTAGGGCTGAATATCAGGCAGGTCCGCTTTACGACCACACCTGACATTCCACAGTCACCTGACCCATGATCTGCAATGTTCTTTACCAGTTTGCAGAAAAAGATGAGCACCGCATACACCTGTAGTCCTTGACTTACAATCACAGTTAGGCCCAAAATTTTCATTGTTCAGTAAGACAGTTGAGTTTTGCCCTGTTTTGCAACCTTCCTTGCCACGGTCGTTAAGTGAATCACTGCAGTTGCTAAGCTAGTCACACAGTTGTTAAGTGAATCCGGCTTCCCCACTGTCAGGAAGTGGCAAAAGTTGAACACATGACCCCGGGACACTGCAACCGTCATAAATCTGAGTTGCCAAGCGTCTGAATTTTGATCATGTGACCCTGCAACGGACATAGTGTGAAAAACGGCTGAAAGTCATTTTTTCCAGTGCTGTTGTAACTTTGAACAGTCACTAAATGAACAATTGTTAAGTGGAGGGCCACATGCATTTGTTATTCATTATCCAAAGGTACTAAGTTAACCTCAGTCATAATTTTGAGTTAAGAAGCCACGTCTAAAATATCTATTTATGCAGTCCAGAAAAATGAAACGGCACCTCAGCCCAAACGCGAGAAGATAACCCAAGCATCAACACTATATAGTCAAGAGGAACATTGGAGGTCATCTATCCAACCCCCAAGTCTGTAAAGGATTCAGTTATACTCTAAGAGTACAATCAAGGAGCTAAAACTAAAATGTAGTATTGAAAAAATGTACTTATCTGATTGGGCAGCTATGCAATTTCTTAGCCTGGAAGAACCTTTAAAACGTGTGGATTTCAACTTAAATTTTTAATTTGTTTTCGGTGAGTTTGTGGGCATTTTAAATGAGGAAATAGGAAGGGGAAAGAGATCTCTGAGAGACCCGTTGCTGTGGTCACAATTTTAACTGTTCAAAAAATGTGCTGAAATTGCATTGAAATTGGATTTAATAACAAAATACAGGTAGTTCCCAACTTACGACGACAATCCAGCATAAAATTTCCATTGCTAGACCAGACTGTTCTTAAGTGTGTTTTGCCCTATTTTACCACCATGTTGTTAAATGAGTCACTGCAACTGTTAAGTTAGTCACACGGCTGTTAAGTGAATCTGGCTTCCTACTTGGCAGGTCGCAAAAGGGGATCACATGACCCCAGGATGCTGCGACCATGACAAATATGAGTCAGTTGCCAAGCGTCCGAATTTTGATCACATGACCATGGGGATGCTGCAATAGTCATAAGTGTGAAAAACGGTCATAAGTCACTTTTTTTAGTGCTGTTGCAACTTCGAACGGTCACTAAACAAAACGGTTGTAAGTCGAGGATTATTAGTAGCAAGTTTCCAGCAATTTTTCACTGAGGGAAATTAGTCCTTTGGAAAGAGGCATTTGCTTCCCACTTAAATTAAATTCAATGTATCACTAAAATCAACTACAGGCAGTCCTTGACTTAAAACGGGTCACTTACCAACTGTTCCAAGTTATGACGGACCCAGAAATGGAGCCTATGTCCCAGTTTTGAAGTTCTGACCGTGGCCTTCGCTTAACAACCACCACTTAAAAAGTTCATAAAATTGGGTGCAGTAACGTGGTGACCCGTTTTACGACCAAAGTTTTGGGCTCAATTAATGTTGTAAGTCGAGGACTATCTTTAATAGTTTTGTCAAATTTTGAATGGATCAGTCTCAAGTTCCTTTGGGGAGGAGGAGCAACAGAAAGGGATATCCAAATTACCTCTTTGATCAGGGTTTCCCAGCCTCAGCTCATTTTAAATTGTGTGGACTTCAACTCCCAGAATTCAGCAGTTTGCATGGTAAAGTTCACTCGTGCCCACAACAGAATTTTGGGAACTGAAGTTCATTCATGCTGGCTAGGGGATTATGGCAGATGAAGTCGCCTTAGGCTGGATGGGGAATTCTGGGAAAAGAAATCACCTCATAGTGGCTGGGGAATTGTGGGAGTGATGTTGCCTCATGGTGGCTGGGGAATTCTGGGAACTGAAGTCAATGCATGGTAGATAGGGAATTCTGGGAACTGAAGTCCACAGATGTTGACTGGGGAATTCTGGGAACTGAATTCCATGCATGCTGGCTGGGGAATTCTGGGAACTGAAGTCGATGCATTTTAAGGTTGCTGAGTTTGAGAAATACTATCTTAGATCAGCCCTATGACGTATTTTTTAATTTAATGTCAATTCAACAGAATATGGGATTACAAAGGATTTTCTGTTCATTATAGTTATTTGGTCTGCTTTTGCTGTTTGGGTCTCTAAATCCACCCCATTTGGTCAAGGAAGATGGGAGTTGTAGTTCTAAAATTCCAGAAGCCGAGGGATGGGCCATTGCCTATCATAATGGCAGGCAGGTCCTCAATGGTACCCAGGAACGCGGTGGAATAAAAGGGGTCAAATGGCTAAAGCAGGTTTGCCCCCAACGGATGGACATTTGTGAGGGAAAGTGTACCACACAGCATACCAGAACTGCACACAAAAGCCTTTGTTTCTGCCTCTACAACTCTCATTTGAGCACTAGCCATTGGTCCCAAGGTATACAAATAGTCCTCAATTTACAACATTTCATTTAGTGACCATTCGCAGTTACAACAGCACTGAGATAAGTGACTTACAACCGTTTTTCACACTTACGACTGTTGCAGCATCCCCATGGTCACATGGTTAAAATCTAGATCAGGGGTCTTCAAACTTGGCCCTTTTATGACTTGTGGACTTCAACTCCCAGAATTCCTCAGCCAGCGTGCCTGGCTGAGGAATTCTGGGAGTTGAAGTCCACAAGTCATAAAAGGGCCAAGTTTGAAGACCCCTGATCTAGATGCTTGGCAACTGATTCATATTTATGACGGTTGCAGTGTCCTAGGGTTACGTGATCCCCTTTTGCGACCTTCTACCAAGCAAAGTCAATGGGGGAAGCCAGATTCACTTAACGACTGGTTGCTAACAGCTTTAGAGATTCACTTAACAACTGGGGCGTCGTAAAAAGGACCAAAACTCACTTAACAACTTTTTCGCTCAACAGAAACTTTAGGCTCAATTGTGGTCGTAAGTCAAGGACTACCTGAACTTTTAATGCCTGCAAGCGAATTTTCTCCTTTGCTGATCTATTGTACTGCTGCACAAACACACACACACATTCTATTCCTTACGGCTACCAATGACAGAACAAAACTCTATTGTGTTTGGGATGACACTGGAAGACACCGACCATCCATGAGAAGATGAGTTGGCCATTAAAAAAACAATCCGATCAAACAGAACTCCAAAGTTTGGACAGATTTTGCTGCAAAAAACCCCACACTCACACAGTTGTTAAGTGAATCACTACAGTTGTTAGTAATAGGGTTGTTAAGTGGGTCTGGCTGCCCCACTGACTTTGCTTGTCAGAAGGTCGCAAACGGGGATCCAGTGAACTCCGGGACACTGCAACTGCCATAAATATGTGTTGTTGCCAAGCGTCCAAATTTTTATCATGTGACCATGGGGGATGCAGCAGTCATTCAATGCAAAGTCACTAAATCAATGGCTGTCAAGGACAACATCTGTCTGTCTGTCTGTCTATCTATCTATCATCTACCTAACTACTTACCTACCTATTTTATCTGTCTGTCCATCTGCCTACCTACCTACCTTGTCTATTTATCATTCTGACACTGTCCGTCTGTCCATCTATTGATCTAACCATCAGTCTATCTCCATCCATCCATCTGCCTATCTATCTATCATCTATCCATCATCTAGATTCTTATTGATCTATTATCAGTTATCTATCATTAACTATATTGTCTTACTGATCTGGTATCTACCTACCTGTATTATCTATATTGTTTTATCTATCCATAATCTATCTAATTTATCATATATATCTATCATATCATTTATCATCTCTCATATCTGTCTGTCTCTGTCTATATCTATCTACAGTGTCTGTCTGTCTGTCTGTCTGTCTGTCTGTCTGTCTGTCTATCTATCTATCTATCTATCTATCTATCTATCTATCTATTGCTTGAATTAAATTCCTACGCGGTGCTGCTTGCATAACACCTCCTCAATTCATTGATAATGAATCAATGAAGAATTTTGGAAATAAATCCAAGAAAGTCCAGAACACAGGGCCCCCTAACCTCTCTCTTGGGGGCATTTGCAGTCACCAGCCTGTGTCCCCGCAAGACACATACCATTACTTTGCATTCGGGCTAAGGATGATAGGAGTTGAAGTCCAGCACTTCTCTAAAAAATCTCGTTTCACCGCTAGAATGGCATTGCGGCCTTTGGGCCTTCGCCCGCAGGAGTTGACCGACTCGCCCAGCTGCAGCATAAGCACTTTTCAAAAAGAAAAAAAGAAAAAGAAAAACCCAGGGGGAGGGGGTCATGTGGTCTTTCGAAGGGTCATCCCACTTTCCCCCCAAAACCCCAATATTTTTTTTAAAAATCCAACACATGCAAACTTATGCAGACCACGGGACACCCCCCCCTCCTTCCAAGGGAGCAACAGAGCTGAGTGGGGGGTGTCAAATCAAAACAGGTTTCTATTGCAAAGATGAGACCGATTATTTTCCCAACTCCCACTCCCCCACAACCCTTTCACACACACACACATACACACACACAAAAAAAATCAGGTTGCCAAGCTGCTTGCAAGGACCTTAAATGTACCGAGATGCAACTGTCACTCACGCGTGCAAGGAAGCAGATTTAAGTCCCTAAAGCCTGGAGGGTTTGCGCGGGGGGGGGGGCGGGGGGCAGAAGGAAAGAAATCACAGCGCGAGCCAACTTGTTCGCGTGAGCTCATTCGTCGCAACGCGATCCGGTCTAACGAGGAAGGAAGGTTAACTCCTTGCAAGCCACGATCTGGCCAGGATGGATGGATGGAGGGTGGTGGACATCTCCTGCGCCTTTCCCCCCCCCCTTTTTTCCCAAAATAAAAAATAAAAACTAAAAAAGGCAAGGCAATAGGACTGAATCAGCAGGCGTGCAAATTCAGGATCCTGTTGAACCTCTTTTTCTACCCCGTCCTGTCTATTCCACACCCCCGCCTTTGATTGCAACGTGTGCATAATGCAGGGCAAAAACCCGGGCGTCGGAAGGACCAGAAGAAGGAATCAAGGAAGGAGGAAGGAAGGAAGGAAGGAAGGAAGGAAGGAAGGAAGGAGGAAGGAAGGAAGGAAGGAAGGAAGGAAGGAGGCAGGAGGAGAAATTAGGGAGAGCGAAGACATCGCATTGCTTTGTAAACTGCACTGCCTTGCAAATTGCACTATAAACCGCATTGTAAATTGCATCGCATTATAAACTGCATTGCAAATTGCATTGCATTGCAAAGCAACTTCCGATCCTCCCTTTCCCACCCACCCCCGTTAGCCCAAGCTTGCAAGCGCCCCCATTCCGGGAGGGGAAAAAAAGAGGGGGGGGGGCGCTCTACCATTTTGCTGCCGGGCTACCCGATCCAGGGAGCCCCGCTGCTCCTTTGCTCGCGGGGGGGTTGCGCTCTCCATCAAAAGGTCCAGGGGTGAAGCGAGGAAGGTGGATTGGGGTGGGTGGGGGGAGTCTTCTCGCTTATTCCGTCTAAAGAGGGGTCTATTGCTTGTCTGGCTGGGGGACCCCCCCTCCTCCTCTGCAGCGGCCGCTGCTCGGCGCTCTGCAAGGTTCCTCGGCCGATGCTCCGCCTCCCCTCCCCTCTTCCTGCCCCCCCCCCTCGCAAGAAAGGCTGGCAGCGCCCGCCTAGCATTCCAGGCGGATGCCAGAGGCGTTTGGCTTCGCTTGGCCTCAATGCGCCTGCGCGCCCGGCTTTCCCCGCTTGGTAAGCTTTGTAGTCTGTCTTGACAGATTTGGCTGCTTTGCCCTCTAATGAACAGAATTGGGATGGATGCGGGATGATTTTTTTAATTATTTTTTATTTATTTTTATCGTGTCTTAATTGCTTGGTAAGGGTCACCTCCTTCCTTCTCCTGTTTTCCCCAAAACAATGACCCTGCAAGGTGGAATTGGCTGAGAGAGGAGGACTGACCCACCCACCCAGAAAACTTTCTCGCCTAAGGTGGGACTAGAACTCGCTGCCACCCGGCGATTGGCCCAAAGTCAACCAACCAACCAACCAGCTTTCATGCATGTGGGACTGGTGATTGGTTCAAAGTCACCCAGCTGGCTTTTATGCCTAAGGCAGAACTAGTATACTCATGGTCTCAGTGCAATCTTACCTCTTTTATGACTCGTGGACTTCAACTCCCAGAATTCCTCAGCCAGCCACACTGAGGGGAAAGGGAGGTTTCCAAGCTGAACCATGCTGGCTGAGGAATTCTGGGAGTTGAAGTCCACGAGTCATTAAAGAACCAAGGTTGCCTACCCATGTCTTAGTGATTGGCCCAGTTACCCAGCTCAATTTTGTGTCTAAAGTGGGACAGTCACCTGGTGATTGAACGTCACCCAGCTGGCTTTCATCTCCTGGTTTCTTGGTCAGCACCTTAACTAGTGCTTTTTTTGTAAAAGAAAAAAGGTGCCGGAACTCACACATGTCATACAACCCGCCTTGCCTACCCTAAAGTTTCCATCCAAAAAAGGTGCCGGAACCCCATTCTGAGCGTTCTATGAGGAAAAAAGCCCTGACCTTAACTACTATCGCTTCCCTGTGTAGAAAGTGAACCCAAGCAGGACCAACCTGTCCCATGATCCGGGAGGACAACATAGATGGGAGGGGGCTTAGGAGTCGTTATCCTGGAAAGAACAGGTGCCTGGTGGGTTTGAACCCGTCACTCAGTTGAAGGGGGAGACCAGGGTGGATTGCACCTTGCTGCGAACACGACCACACCAGCCATCTTTGGAGCACTCCTAAAACATAGTGCACCACACCATTGCCTCTGATTGTCGGGACTGAAAAAGGGATGCTTGATCTACGAAGGTTTGGTGGGCTCAGAATATAGTGGCTTGGACAACAAAGACCATGTTTTAAAACGGGTAGGCAACCTCGGCTCTTTTATGACCCGTGGACTTCAACTCCCAGAATTCCTGAGCCACCATAGCTCAGCTTGGAAACCTCTCCCTTTTCTCTCAGTGTGGCTGACTCAGGAATTCTGGGAGTTGAAGTCCACGGGTCATAAAAGAGCCGAGGTTGCCTACTCCTGTTTTAAAAGGACCACAGGGAGATTCTGGGAATTGAAGATCTTAACAGATCAGCAGTTTGAGATTTAGGCCTCTCTCTCTCTCTCTCTTGCCTTTTTCCATGTGGTTTTTCAGACATTCCAAATAGATATGTAGGCCTTGGACTTCCTTTGAAGGCTCCCCATCAAAGCATTGAAATTAAACCAATTAGGCATTCATTTTTTTTTTTACAAAAATTTGCTTTTTTCCACGGCTACAGAATTTGCAAAACAGGTTTCTCTTCATGTTTTAGGACACATCCCTGAATATAAGGAGTCATTGGTTTACGACCACAATTGAGGCCCAAATTTCCACTGCTAAGCAAGTAAAAGGTAAAGCAAGACATTTGTTAAATGTGCTTTACCCCGTTTTACAACCTTTCTTGCCACATTGTTAAGTGAATTGCTAGGGTTAAGTGATTAACATGGTTAAGTGACCTTGCTTGTCAAAAGGTTGCAAAAGGTCAACTGCAACCATCCTAAATATGATGAGCCAGTTGCCAAGCATGCAAATTTCGATCACAAAGACCCACAGCGATGCTGCAACAATCATTTAGTGTAAAGAATGGTCATAAGCAACTTTTTTCAGTGCCGTTGTAACTTCAAATGGCCACTAAGCAAAATGGTTGTATGTTGAAGACTACCTGTAAAAGCTCTACCACAAGACGATAGCTTTTAATTGAAGAACAGGCAATTCGTACCTAAAGATCAACAACAGATACTTAAGTGATTCGTATTTTTAATTGCATCAAAGGGGAAAAAAGATCATTTCAACTGTACATTTTGGCTCCTAATAAAATATATTTAGGAGATGAAATGGGGAGTCTAGGAAATCCTTCCAACTGTTTTGGAAATGAAATGGGCTGCTTGGAAAATTTGTGTGGGGTCTTTCCTCCTTGAATTCAAAATGGCAACCTCAAATTCAAGTCACAAATTTGGGGGGCTGAAGCAGGTCCAAGGAAAATGCTCTGCGCCAAACATGTTACGAAATGCACAGCATTTTGGCATCGTAGAAATTTAACAAATTCAGGAACGGCATTAACAGATAGTCGACATATCCCTCGACCACTAAATAACAGTGTGTTATTTCTGCTGTTGTTTTTTTTTAAAAAAGTTAATTATCCAATATGAAAATTTTGTGCATATCCCGACATTTCGATTTCAAAATGAATTTTTGCCTGCTGAATTCGAACTCGGGAACAAAATTCGATTGCTCCTGAAAAGTTAAGTTTTCTGAAATAAATTTACAGCTTGCTATCTTTGCCGATGCTCATCAACAGACTTGCAGATCTGACAGCGATAGTAGAAAGTTAGAAATGTTAGCACATCCAGACATGATGAAAACCCAGAGTCAGAAGTCCATGGGAAAACCCAGCAGCTAATGTCAGAAACAAGGAGAACATTGTTCTTGCTTCTTCACTGGATAAAGAACGGAGACTCAATGTGGTCTAGCATCGCTTGGAGTTCAGACACCAACGTTAACTATAGGATTACACCTGCAAGGGTGTATTAGGTAAAATTGATCAAGAAACAGGATGGTAACCAGCTTTTAACTCCTGGGATCGAAATATACATGACATTTTCCAGGCAAGGGATGAATCTAACTCCCAGAACTCATAACTGTATGGGTGAATGATCTCTTAAGTTAGGAACTTTTGGGATCTTCCTGCACATTACAGATCCAAGATCTTCCTTCTAGATCTGTAGTGTCACCGCTTTTGGGGGTGTCAAGATATGAATGAACCATCATTTCAGCATTTAAGGGCAATGTTTGAGGCAGGTAGACTGCAGGCGAGATTCCTAATATGGTTCTTCACAGTTTCCTGGTTACCAAGCTAATTTCCTTCGGAAAAACAACTGCACGTCAAGCGTATCATCTATAGTTTGGAAACGGAACTCCGGGCAACACAAAATGATTGCCGCAATACGAGTGTACAAAAAAAGGGTTGTGTTAAATTTAAATAAGGCTCCACCTTTGTTGGCAGCAATTAAGTTTTACCTAGACACTGAAAAGAAAATAATAAAAAAAAAATGTCGAAGCAGGCTACCAACACAAAAACTTTCTGTTCATTATAATTTGCTATGCTGGCTCTCAGCTGTATCTGCTGCTTTCGCTGGGACTTCGGCAATTAGAATAGCTGCGGTCACTTTCGCTGTCGGAACCGTAAGATCTACAAGAAAAGCCAAAATATACGTCAATATAGCACATCGGGCACCCACTTCCACTTTAAAAAACAAGTAGTCCTTGACTTACAACAGTTCATTTAGTGACCAAAGTTACAATGGCATGGGGGGGGGAATGATTTAGGGCCATTTTTCACATTTATCGCTGCAGCATCCCCAGGGTCACGTGATCAAAATTCAGACATTTGGCAACTGACTCATATTTATGACCGTTGCAGTGTCCCCGGGATCACGTGATCCCCTTTTTTTTATTTAAAAAGTTTTACAATACATTTTAACTTTAATCCCCCCCTCCCCACCCCCACCCAACCCTCCCTATCCCTTCCCCCCATTCCCTCCTCCCCCCCCCCGACTTCCCAGAGCTAAATACAGGGTATAAAATCAAAAAACAAACATAAGCACCCCTATGTTATCAGCAATAAACTATTAGTTCTATCTCCCTCTAGCTCATGTAAAATGAATACAAACAATATTAATATTACAAATAAAGTAAAAAAGAAAAACAGAAAAACAGAAAAGAGCTTTACTCAGAATAGATTTTCTTAATCCCAGTCCTTATTCATATTAATTTCAAAGAAAAAAAATAAACAAATTCTCAGTTACGCGCCAAAAGCGCCTATCTATTAACCTTAATAATCTCCAACCAAACTAAACCATAATCAAAAATAATTCTTGCATGTATCACACCAAATGTCTCGCAGTTCCAGGTCATCCTTGAGTTCAAATAAAAAGAGTAAAAAAAAAAAAGGGTTAAGCAGTCTGTAAGACAACTTGTTGTTAATTAGGAGCTTGCATACCCATTCTTAGTTCAACACACACTTTTAGTCCATAACCCTAATACAGTATACTTTTCTAACAAGCAAATAACATCCATCTTAAATTGTGTTACATATTAAAAAAAACCTTTCTTTCTCCTCTATGATAAATTTAATCCATTAAGATACTAATTTAAAAATTTAATCAGCAATCTTAACGCCCCAAAACTTTTGGAGCACATCTGTCATGACCCCCAAAACTTCTTTGGACCGCGCCCCTCCCACATCTTCACTGTAAATACACTTTGGAGATTCCATAACTATCTGCTGGTCTTGCTCTTGCTCTCGTCTCGCTCTTCTTAAGGCGGCACGCGTCTTCCTCTGGCCTCCTGCAACATCCAATGAAACTGTATCTTGATCCCCTCCAACACCATTGTCCTCTATCTGTCTGTCTGCAACATCTTGAAGCTTTCCCTCGCCGTATCCCTTAACAGCTTCCAAAAATGATAGGGGGGTTGCTTTTAACACATTGCTATAAAAATCACGTGCCTGGGCCACAGTAACCAGACGATGTCTTTTACCTTCATGCGTCACCACCAGTCCAACTGGAATCTCCCATCTAAACTTAATATCACATTTCTTAAGTTCCTGTACTAAAAATGCAAAATCTTTCCTTCTCCTTAAAATCTTCGGAGGAATCTCTTTTAAAACCAAGACTTCTTGCTCAGCCACTACCAGTTTAGTATCATAGGCAGCTTGAATAACTTCATCTCTAATTACTCTCTTTGTAAAATAGACCACCACATCTCTGGGTAACTTCCTTTGTCTTGCAATCCATGAATTTACACGAAAAATTTTGTCCATATTTCCCTCAATTTCAGATGCTGGCTGGCCCAATACCCCTTCCAGAGCCTCAGAAATCAGCTGCTTTAAATCTTCTTTACAGTTCTCCTTTAAACCCCTGATTCTAATAGCATACTGCATCTGATGATACTGAGCAAGGCTCAATTCTCCGTCCATTTTATCCCTTATATTTTCATTTTCTGATACTTTTGCTTCTAATATAGAGTTCTTTTGACTGAGATCCTTCACTTTTTCATCCAGCTGTTGCACACATTCAGCTACAGATTCAATCATAGACAACATGTCCACCCTCATTGCTCTAAACCTCTCTTCCATCTTCTTCTCCAGTTTCTCCTCCAACTTTTTCAGCTTTTCATCCATCATGTCAGACATCAATTGTGAATGCTTTCCAAGAGCATCTTGTAAATCCTTAAGCGTCAATGCCGGAGGAGGTGCAGGAGGAAGCAAAGCTTGCAATGAGGTCTGTTGCACCAGGGAAGACCCCGCACTCCGAAGAGCTTTAGAAGTTTTAGCCGCCATCTTCCCCCACTTTCACTTATTGCGCACTTTCACTTTGAAGCTATAAATTCCATTGAGCTAGAGAGTAAAGATAAGAGTCCACATCACCTTGACCTCCTGTACCGCTCTGCCTGCATCTTGATAATCAAAGGTATTTCCTTTTGGCAGGGGTGGTTGCTAACGCCTGGCTCTGCTCCATAAATCCCGGAGCAGGGGCGCTGCGCAGCTCGGAGCAACCCAGGCTTCGGGGGGGCTCAATCCTTCAGCCGCCCAAACTCTCAGCTCAGGCGGCCCCAGAGAGCTCAACCCCTACCTGGGGCCTCACCCCCTCCTCTTCTCCCGAGGAGGGGGCTTCAAATCCATCTAAACAGCTGATCGGCGCTGTTTACGATGGAAAAACACAGCTGCGGAGCGGGCAGCCCGAAAACGGCTGTCTTCGGCGTCGCATCGCCGATCCCCTTTTGTGACCCTCTGACAAGTGAAGCCAATGGGGGAAGTCAGATTCACCTAACAACCTTGTTACTAACTTAACAACTGCAGTTATTCACTTTAACAACTGTGGCAACAAAAAAAAAGTTATAAAATGGGGCAAAATCCACTTAACAGAAATTTTGGGCTCAATTGTGGTCGTAAGTCGAGAACTACCTGTAGAGATTTTTTTCCACAATCTGAAGATGAAAACTAAGGGAAACTTTCTGGGGTGTCTTCTATCATTTGTCTCTTCAGAACCCCCTCCTCAAACATGGCTTGCTAGGCTAAGACAACCGTGTCAGGAAACAAGATTGCACAATTATCCTTCCTTCGTAAATCTGCAGGATTTGTTCCCAAGACTTCTGTCTGAGATAATGATGTTCTAATATTTCTCCCATTTTGTTGCAAGTCATGGGTTCCTGAACTTCTGTTGCCGAGTCCAATTTTTTCCTCTGGAGTTCTGGAATGCGTGCCAAGCCATGCCTAGCAAGTTAGAGGGTCATTTGCAACTGTAGGAGGGACCCATGTTGGTCTAAGATGGCAAAGAATCAGGTGTCTCAAAGTCCCTTTTCTGATCAATGATTTTTAATAATACAGTGGTACCTCGGTACTCTTTGTTAATTGGTTCTGGGAGGCGTGATGAGTACCAAACAAATTTTTCCCATAAGGAATAATATACTGAATCACAAGACAGCCGACACCAAGTAATTCTAGCTTTGTGCGTTGAGTACCAAAAGAGCAATGAGTACCGGGATAAAATTTTCACGTCAAAATGCGCTGAGTATCAAATTTGATGAGTTTCAAAGCAATTCCTTGAGTGAGGGTAATTTCCCCGCCGTCTTGAAGGAGGCGGTGGTGAGACCTCTCCTCAAGAAGCCTGCCTTGGACCCAGCTGTGTTAAATAACTTTCGTCCGGTCTCCAACCTTCGCTTTCTTGCGAAGGTTGTTGAGAGTGTGGTGGCGCATCAGCTCCCTCTGGTCCTGGATGAAGCGGATTATCTAGACCCGTACCAATCAGGTTTCAGGCCCGGGTACAGCACGGAGACGGCATTGGTCGCTCTGGTGAATGATCTCTGGAGGGCCCGGGACAGGGGATATTCCTCTGTCCTAGTCCTATTAGACCTCTCGGCGGCTTTCGATACCATCGACCATGGTATCCTGCTGCGGCGTCTCAGGGGATTGGGAGTGGGAGGCACAGTTCTTCGGTGGTTCTCCTCCTATCTCCTGGGACGTTCGCAGTCGGTGTTGGCAGGGGGGCAGAGGTCGACCCCGAGGTCTCTCGTTTGTGGAGTTCCTCAAGGGTCGGTCCTCTCGCCTCTCCTGTTCAACATCTACATGAAACTGCTGGGTGAGATCATTCGTGGTTTTGGAGTTAGGTATCATCAGTACGCTGATGATACCCAGCTTTTCATTTCGACCCCAAACCACCCCAGTGATGCCCTCGACGTGATGTCCCATTGCCTGGAGGCGGTTCGGGTCTGGATGGGGAGGAACAGACTTCAGCTCAACCCTGACAGGACTGAGTGGCTGTGCATTCCGGCATCCCGGGATATTCAGAATATTCCACCTCTCTCTATGGGGGGTGAGCTTTTACCCCCCGTAGATAGGGCTGGCAACTTGGGAGTCCTCCTAGATTCGCGGCTCACTCTGGAAGACCATATAGTAGCTGTGACTAGGGGGGCTTTCGCCCAGGTTCGCCTGGTGCGCCAGTTGCGGCCCTATCTAGATCGGGATGCCCTGTGTACGGTCACTCATGCGCTCGTGACCTCTCGTCTGGACTACTGCAATGCTCTCTACATGGGGCTTCCCTTGAAGACCACTCGGAGGCTCCAGCTGGTACAGAATGCAGCCGCGAGAGTTGTCTTGGGAGTCTCCCGGTACTCCCATGTTACACCTTTGCTCCGCGAGCTTCATTGGTTACCAGTTGTCTTCCGGGTGAGATTCAAGGTTCTGGTAATGGTTTTTAAGGCCCTACATGGCATGGGTACGGAGTACCTTGGGGACCACCTGCTGCCGGCGTCAACTTCCCTCCGCCCTGTGCGTTCCCACAGAGAGGGCCTCCTCAGGGTGCCTCCGGTCAAAGAATGTCGGCTGGTGGCCCCCAGGGGGAGGGCCTTCTCTGTGGGCACTCCGGCTTTATGGAATCAGCTGCCGGTCGAGCTCCGGATGGCACCTGACCTTCGCTCCTTCCGACGCAGTCTGAAGACCCATCTATTTGAACAAGCCGGCCTGGCCTGATGGGGGATATGTTGGGGTTTTAATGGGGATTTTTATATTGTTATTGATTGTTTTAGCTGGGCTACTATTTAATTCTTTTTAATTTTTGTATCCTGTATTTTTATATGTGCCCTGTTCACCGCCCTGAGTCCTTCGGGAGAAGGGCGGTATACAAATATAATAAAATCAAAATCAAATCAAATCAATTGAGTACAAAGGTACCACTGAAATAGTAACGAGAGAAAGAACTGGAGAAGATCACAAAATACAAAGACCTGCAAATAGAAGTAGAACAACTATGGCAATAGAAAGTGAAAGTAGTCCGAAGTGACAAGTGCAATGTTGGGTGCCATCCCAAAACATCTGGAACACCCACGGGACACCTTCAGCATTGACACCATCCCTATCAGTCAATTGCAGAATGCAGCTTTACTTAGAACAGCTGACATCCTGCGTAGAGACCTTTAACGCCATCAAATATCCACATCTGCCTATTTCCAGGTGCTTGGGAAGGACGCCAAAATGCCCAACAACACTGAAAGACATTCGCCATGTCCTTTTTCTCTCTTCTCTTGAGATCAACAAAGCCCAGCCTCAGAGCCTAGTAAGGAACGCCAGTAGAGGTGAATCTGGGCGATCCAACCAGCCTTTTCCTTGTGGAATTATGAAAACAGGCCTTGAAAGATGTATTGTATCCTAATTACTGTATAATTACTGTAACCTAATTACTGCGTAATTATTGTACTAGTATTCTTTTGGATTTTTGTCTGTTAAGCTATAGGTAACCTAGAATAGCACTTTTTTTAAAAGGGTGATCCTAGGACCCCTGGGGATTCTCCTCAAGACCCTTTCATGAAATCAGAATTAGCAGCTAGGCTGTGATGAAAAATCCCACCAAAGAATTGTGAGAAGCAGTAGCAGCATGTAGTTAAGGTGCCAGGCTAGAAAGTGGGGGGCTGTGTTCTAGTCCCCTTGTAGCTACTGAAAGCTGACTGGGTGACCTTGGGCCAATCACTAAGAGATCATGAGTTCTAGCCCTGCCTTAGCCATGAAAGCAAGCTGGATGACTTTGGGTCAATTACCAGGAGATGGTGAGTTGAGGTCCACCCTTAGGCATGAAAGCCAACTAAGTGACTTTCAGCCAATTGCCAGAAGGCTGTAAGTTCTAGTTCTTCCTTCGGCACAAAAGCTGGCTGGGTGATTCACCAGGAGACAGTGAGTTCTAGTCTTGCCTTAGGCATGAAAGCCAGTGACTCAGCCCAACCCACCTCACAGGGAGATGGAAGGTGTGTTGGATACGTTATTTGAGTTATTTGTAAAATAATAAAGGCGCGATACAAATTTTAAAAATGTCAACGTGGTAAGTGAAAGCTCTTTTGGAACCCTCCATGATATTTAAAAGGGGGCAGGGATCCTGAGAAAAAAGGTGTTTAAGAAACACTGTTCTGGAAGCATCATTCTAAACTTCCTCGCTTTTCCAAAATGCTGGCAATTCCACAACAGACCTGAAAATGGAATGTAAGAGTTTGCACGCAACGTTTGCCAGGGGGTCCAGTTAACAGCCAAGCTACTAGGAAAAATTTACCTGGAACGTCGGTTGTAGCTACGAGAGCGGTGGTAACTGTCACTTCTTTTACTTCTGCTACAGCTGCGACTCCGGCTGTAGTAACTGTCATATGTGTAGGATCTGCTTTTGTGAATGAACCAGAAGCAACGGATTATCTGATCTAGAATGACTTCCATTGTTAAGTAATTAAAATGAGAATTGTGTGAAACTAACAATTGCTTTTAGATTGCCAATCTTTGGTGCTAACAAAAGGAAGGAAGGGAAGACACCTACAAAATTGCAAAACAGCTGCAAGCTTTCTAGCTTGTGTTGTATTATTGTATATAACCAGAATTGTGTTTACAACCAGAAACAGACTCATCGGATTACGACCACAATTGAGCACAACATTTCTGTTGGTAGGCGAGACATTTTTTAAGAGAGCTTAGCCCCATTTTACCATAGGGTCGCGATGGGTCGGATACGACTTCGCAGCTAACAACAGCCCCATTTTATGACCTTTCTTGCCACGGTTGTTAAGTAAATCACTGCAATTGTGAAGTTAGTAACAAGGTTAAGTGAATCTGGCTTCCCTGTTGACTTTGCTTGTCAGAAGGTTGCAAAAGGGGATCACAGCCGTCATAAATATGCATCAGTTGCCAAGCATTTGAAATTTCATCACATGGCCATGGAGATGCTGCAATGGTCATAAGTGTGAAAAACAGACATCCAAGTCATTTTTATCAGTGCTGTTGTAACTTCGAATGGTCACTAAATGAACTGTTGAATCCCTTCATTATTCCTAGGTATCTCCATGGTGTTAAAATTAGGAAATTAGAAAGGGATATAAAAGTAGAGCTATGCAAGCTTCAAATGTGACTCAGAAGCATGTTTATTACACAAATATAAACCCTCTCCATTATCTATTAAAGCAGATTTTTTCTTTTTCCTCCATTTTTCCATGCGTGCCTGGGGAAAAAAAAATCCCTTGATACAGGTAGTCCTTGACTTGACTTGAGGTGAAACTGGCACTGGGAAAAAGATGACTTATGACTGTATTTCACTTCTGACCACTGCAGCATCCTCATGGTCGCCTGATCAAAATTCGGGCGCTTGGCAACTGACATGTATGCACTACTACAGCTGCACTGTCCTGGGGTCACGCCATCCACCTTTGCACCCTTCTGACAAAGCGAAGTCAACGGGGAAGTCAGATTCACTTAAGAACTGTGTTTACCTGCTTAACAAGTGCAGTAACTTGTTTAACATTTGTGGCAAGAAACGTGGTAAAATGGGCCAAAACTCACTTCACAACTGTTTCACTTAGCAACAGAAATTTTTGCACTCAATCGCGGTCTTAAGTCAAAGACTACTGTAATTTGTTTATAAAACAATGGTCAGAATACTGGTTTTCAGATTGTTTCACAAGGATGTTTATAAAAATAACCTCGCGCTTACTGCTTACCTTGAACGACTCCGGTGAGCGTAGGAATTGCTTCTGGATCGGCTCCGACTGTAAGTGTGACTGTTAAAACAGAGGGGGGGGGGGAGAATTATTTGCACGGACAACTTTCCTAGCATTTAGATGGAGGTACTTAAGTCTGAGAATTCAAATTCTTCCCTTGTTAACAGAAAACTCTTCACTAAACGTAGAAAGGGGACTGTAACGAAGCCAAAGTTGGCTGCAGGTAAAAAGATCCTATATCTCTTTCAAGGTGAGCTGAGCTTCAGGGACAAAGTCATGCCCTTTGGGGGCAAGGGAGGTAATCCTCAACTTACGACTGGTCAATTAGTGACCGTTCAAAATTTATGACGGACCTCCATGAGGACGCTTATTTATTTATTTATTATTAATTTAATTTGTATACCGCCCTTCTCCCGAAGGACTCAGGGCGGTGAACAGGGCAATACATAATAAAAACAAGATACAAAAATTAAAAAGTAATTAAACAGCAATGCCCGTAATAACTTAGTACAGATTAAAAGTTAAGACCAATTTATAAAACCCAACCCCATCCCATCAGGCCAGGCCAGCTTGTTCAAAAAGGTAGGTTTTAAGATCGCGCCGGAAGGAGCGGAGATCAGGTGCCATCAGGAGCTCGACCGGAAGGTGGTTCCATAAATCCGGCGCACCCACAGAGAACGCCCTCCCCCTGGGGGCCACCAGTCGGCATTCTTTGACCGGTGGCACCCTGAGGAGGCCCTCTCTGTGGGAGCGTACTGGGCGGAGGGAAGTTGACGCCAGCCGCAGGTGCTCCCCAAGGTATTCCGGACCCATGCCATGTAGGGCTTTGTAGGTCATTACTAACACCTTGAACCTCACCCGGAAGACAACTGGAAGCCAATGCAGCTCGCGGAGCAGAGGTGTGACATGGGAGTGTCGGGAAACTCTCGCGGCTGCATTCTGTACCAGCTGGAGCCTCCGAGTGGTCTTCAAAGGTAGCCCCATGTAGAGAGCGTTGCAGTAGTCCAGACGAGAGGTCACGAGCGCAGGAGTGACCGTACGTAAGGCATCCCGGTCTAGATAGGGCCGCAACTGGCGCACCAGGCGGACCTGGGCGAAGGCCCCCCTAGTCACAGCTACTATATGGTCTTCTAGGGAAAGCTGTGAATCTAGGAGGACTCCCAAGTTGCGAGCCCTATCTACAGGGGGTAATAACTCACCCCCCATAGAGAGGGGTGGAATATCCTGAATATCCCGAGATGCCGGTACGCACAGCCACTCAGTCTTGTCAGGGTTGAGTCGAAGCCTGTTCCTCCCCATCCAGACCCGGACCGCCTCCAGGCAACGGGACATCACGTCGAGGGCATCACTGGGGTGGTTTGGGGTCGAAATGAAAAGCTGGGTATCATCAGTGTGCTGATGATACCCAACTCCAAAGCCACGAATGATCTCACCCAGCGGTTTCATGTAGATGTTGAACAGGAGAGGCGAGAGGACCGACCCCTGAGGGACTCCACAAACGAGAGGCCTCGCGGTCGACCTCTGCCCCCCTGCCAACACCGACTGCGAGCGTCCCAGGAGATAGGAGGAGAACCACTGAAGGACCGTGCCTCCCACTCCCAATCCCCTGAGGTGCCGCAGGATACCGCGAGGCCTCTCTTTTGTGGAGTCCCTCAGGGGTCGGTCCTCTCGCCTCTCCTGTTCAACATCTACATGAAACCGCCGGGTGAGATCATTCGTGACCTGCTTCTAAAGTTACCACACACGGTCACGTGGCAACCGCCCTGCTTTTGCGGTTGTTTGCACGTGTTACAAGAGTTTTGCCAAAAAGTTACACTAACTTCCAGTTTTCGACAAAAGCAGCCCGTAATGAATTATTAGTTCATTTAACAACCACATTGTTCACTGTATATCTGCGGTGTTTGCTTAATAACCGTCATCCAAAAAAGGTCAGAAAATTGGGCCAGTCACATGGATTTATGACTGTCAATACCTATGACCGTGCATGACTTACAACTGTGTTGGGCAGGCTCCGTCACAAGTCAAGGACTCCCTGTAGTTTAAAAGTTGTTCACCACTGCTTTTTCCCCCCAAATTTTTTTTAAAAAATTTCCACTCAAGTGATGCAGATTCTTCCTAAGTTCAGCTCAACCCCTGGCGACCGCACACACACGCTGTTCACAAAACCCAAACAATTCGCTATGGCATTTAGTCACTGCTGCTTTCTCAACTTCCCGATATGGCACTTTACAATAGCACTTAAGATTTACATACTGCTTTAGAGACCCCTCTAAGCAGTTTACCAATGTCAGCATATTGTCCCCAACAATCTGGGTCCCGGTTTTACCGGTGTCGGAAGGACAGAAGGCTGAATTCAAACCTTGAGCCGATCATGTTCGAACTCCAGGCTGGGGGCAGAGTTTGCCTACAGTACTAACCACTATGCCATCATGCCTCCTATAAATTTCTCCAGTCCTTTTCCTTTGAAAGACAACTTACCTATCACTTCTGCAACTGTTGTAAGAGCTACTTCGAGTTCTTGAGCGACCACGACTGTACCACCCTCTGCTCCGACTTCTTGAGTAGCTCCGGGATCTGTGTATTTAAAGGAAATGGGTTGGGGGGAAAAATGCGTATCCGAAAAAAAGATACCCCCTTTAAAAATACATATAACAGACCATAAATTCAAGTTCCACCTTCGCCATAAAACCTAGCTAGGTAACTCTGAGCCAAGCACCAACTGACTTAGGCATGAAGGCTGGCTGGAAGACTTTGGGCCAATCACGGAGAAATAGTGAGTTGTAGTCTCTCTTGGGTTTGTTTGTTTTTTTGGGGGTAGATATTTTATTGGCTTTTTTAACACAACATAAATCACTCAATAATTAGTAAACAGTGTGTGTTCTGGGTAACATTTGTAAAACAATCTTTAACAATTGATTTCTATAATCTATATTCCATATGTTAATTTTAATCGATTTCCCCTTTCCCCAAAGTATCCTTCTTTGCAAACATTAGATTAATACAATTCTCATTACTCTGATAAATAAGTTAAGTATATAGTTTTTCCAATATTCCTGAAAAAATAATAATCATATTAATATATTATTTCTTATTACCGTATATACTTGAATATAAGCCGACTCGAATATAAGCCGAGACCCCTAATTTTACCCCCCAAAAATGGAAAAAGTTGGTGACTCGAGTATAAGCCGAGGCTGGGAAATGCAGCAGCTCACCTTATGCTCCTCTCCAGAGATCTTCCCTCAGCAGCGGCCGGCAAAGTAGCTCGCACGCGAAACAAGCCTGGCAGAGGAGCCGGAGCGGCGAGCAGAGGCGCCCGGCCCAGATCCTGCAAGGCCCGGCCGAGACGCGCCCCCAGCAGCGGAGCTGCTCCGGCTCCTCTGCCGGGCTTGTTTTGCATGTGAGCTACTTTGCCTGATGCTGAGAAGACCCGCTTGGGCACTCGGGTTGGTGTCAGTCTCCGCAGGCCCTTCTACCCCTTGTTCCGGGTAGAAAAAACGCTGTCGACCCCGGCATCTTTTGCGGGGAGGGGTGAGGTGGGGTGGGGTGGAGGAAGCAGTTTGCGAAGCAGCCGAAATGGGGGTGTCAAGCCGACCAGGAGGAGGAAGAAGAAGAAGAGGAGGAGGAGGAGGAGTGGGGGGCACGCGGCGATCCCGCTTCGCTGCTTTCGCCCGGCGCCCTTTTCCGACGTCCGCATCACTCCAGGCTCAAAGGGCGCCGTCTGAACGGAGAGTGCGGGGAAAGTGGACGTGCCGCCGGCGCCCTGCTCCCAGGCCCGGATTGGCTGGAAAACATGCCTGCTCGCGAGTAGGCAGGCGAAGATCTGGAAGGCTCGGGATGTAGGGAGGGTGGGGGGTGGGGGGAAGCGAGAGTCTCCCGGGACGAGGGGAGGTCAGGCTGCGTCCCGGATCAAGGCCGACGAAGCACCGACAGCCGCTTTTCTCTCGGATGGGTGGCTGTAAATAGGAGCCCTTCACCTTCTCGGGGATGGCAGCGGCGAAGAAACGTTGAATGCCGGGCTAGCTCGCCACTTTGCCCTTTTTCCTGCACTTTCCTTCCCGGGTGCAAACAGCAGCCTTCGAGGAAACCCAGCCTGGGCAGCGGCGGCGACTTCCTTCTCTTGCTTCTCCTCGGCTGGTTGGTGCGGCGGCTGCAACTTCACCCCAGCAGCCCGGGCGCGCAGAGATGCTGCTTCTCTTTCGGCTCCGCGTCCGCCAGCGCTCGGAGCGGGCTCGAGGTGCTGCTGGTGAACTTCCTTCCCCCTTTGCTTTTGCTTGCTCCGCTTCTGCTGATTTCACGGCCGCCGGAGCTCGGGAGGCTCGCTCGCCAATCACAGCCGGGAAGCCTGGGGGAGACCGGGAGCCAAGAAGCCAGCCGCCGCGAGTGCTGCGAGGGAGCGCGGCGTGGCGGGCGGCTTTTTAAAGGGAACGCCGCCCCCTTTTTAAACTTCCCCTCCTCCTCCGCCCAGCCTTTACTCTTCTTTCCTTCCACTTTCCGGATTAGGGCTGGGGAAGGAAGGAAGGAAGGAAGGAAGGAAGGAAGGAAGGAAGGAAGGAAGGAAGGAAGGAAGGAAGGAAGGAAGGAAGGAAGGAAGGAAGGAAGGAAGGAAGGAAGGAAGGATTTAGAGAGGAGGGAAAGGGGAGGGAGGGAGGGAGGGAGGGAGGGAACAAGCAAACGCTGCCCCAAAACTGGGGCGTTTCAAGCCATGGCTCCTCCGGCAACAGTCGCTTAAGCTGCAGTTCATCCGGTTCCCCCAGCCTTTCCAAATATTCCAGGCTGGAGCATTCACTCCCTCCGCAGTTCCTCCAGCCATTACGAGCCGTTTCTGGTTAAGTTCAAACAAATACAAGCAGATTCAAGCCGTGGCTCTTTCCGCCCCGAAAATCAGCTGATCGGGCGTTTCAAGCCGCGGCGTTTCAAAACGGCCACAATCTCCCGGCAAGACCTCCTCTGCAGTTCCTCCAGCCATTACAAAGCAACTCTGGTCAAATTCAGGCCGTTTCGGTCTAATTCAGGCAGATGCAAACAGATTCAAGCCGCGGCTCTTCCACCCGAAAATCAGCTGATCGGGCGTTTCAAGACGCGGCGTTTCAAAACGGCTACAATCTCCCGGCCAGACCTCCAGCTGCCTCACCTGACAATCGGGGAGGGGAGGGGAGGGGGGGAGGAAGGAGGAAGAAACCAGCGCACCCTTCGCCCTTTTATTGTCGCAATCGAAGAGGCAGGAGAATGCGGGGTGGGGAGGGGAGAGAGAGAGAGAGAGAGAGAGTAGAAATCCCTATTTTCGGAGCCGAGAAGAGAAGCGCGGCTACAGCAGTCGCTAGAGTTCCCCCCAAGGGGGCGGAGAAAGAAGAACTCTCGGAGCGTTTCTTTCGTAAATACGCGCGCAGGCACACACTCGCCCAGCCGCGCGCTTCGCCCAGCTTCTCGCGGGGAGTTTGCAAGCCCTTCGTTTCTCTTCAGGGCCGTCAGAAGGGCGAGCAAGTCTCTGCCCTGCCCTGCCCTGCCGTGGGGGTGGAGAGCCAAGCGCGCTTGACGTTCCTGGAAACGAGAAGGGCCTGCGGAGACTGACACCAACCCGAGTGCCCAAGCGGGTCTTCTCAGCATCAGGCAAAGTAGCTCACATGCAAAACAAGCCCGGCAGAGGAGCCGGAGCAGCTCCGCTGCTGGGGGCGCGTCTCGGCCGGGCCTTGCAGGATCTGGGCCGGGCGCCTCTGCTCGCCGCTCCGGCTCCTCTGCCGGGCTTGTTTCGCATGTGATTCCGGGCCAGGTGCTGCTGAGGGCGAGCAGAGGCGCCCGGGCGACCCCAGCAGCGTCAGGCAAAGTAGCTCGGCCGCGCGCAAGTCCTCGGTAAGTTCTTTTTTTTTGTTGACTGGAGTATAAGCCGAAGTGGATTTTTTCAGCCCGAAAAGTGGGCTGAAAAATTCGGCTTATACTCAAGTATATACGGTAGTCATTTTAGTTGCCTTATCATAAATCCTGTTACAGTACTTGTTTCAGCTTATTCCCCCCCCCCCAAGTTCTAGATATTCTTACTGGTGACAGTTTTCTCAACAATTGATTACATTTACATTGGTGGATTTAATTCTATTTTTTCCATATAAGCCCTCTCACACTTTTATATTTCTTAAGAAATAGATGAAAGAAAGAGAAGAGAGAGATGAAAAAGAAAAGAAAAAACAAAAGCCATGAACTACAAAAAATAACATACTACTTAAAATATGTATCCCTCCTAACTTAATATATATATTTATTCCCTCAATTTCTTATTCTTTTTAACCAGAGCTAAGAATACATTTAATCTATTTAAACTTTAAGCATTCCATTCAATAGATCTAATCCGTTAACTCTGGTGAGTTCTAGTCCCACCTTAACACATGAAAAGTAGCTGGGTGACTTAGAGCCAATCTATAGGAAATCGTAAGTTCTAGCCCCACACCTAAGACACAAAAGCTGGCTGGATGACTGTGGGCCAATCACCAAGAGACAGCAAATTCGAGTCTTGCCTTAGGGATGAAAGCTATGTGGTTAATTTTGGGCCAATCACTAGGAGATGGTGAGTTCTAGTCCGAGTCATGAAACCCAGGTAGGTAATCTTAGGCCTGTCACACTCTCTCAGGCAAACACACCTCACAGGGGTGTTATTGTGGGGAAAACTGGAGTAGGAAGCTGTGCTGGATATGTTCGCTGTCTTGAGTTACTTATGGTGGAGCAGTGGGCTAGTGCCTCCTTAAGTAACACCAGCTGCCTGCAATTAGTGCAGGTTCGAGTCCCACCAGGCTCAAGGTTGACTCAGCCTTCCATCCTTCCGAGGTAGGTAAAATGAGGACCCAGATTGTTGGGGGGCAATGACTTTGTAATAATGCTGCTGGGGGGGGGTGAAAGCCCTAATAAGCAGGCATATACATAGAATGAAGGTTATTGCTAAGCACATTGATTTGTGCTTCTTAGATTGTAAGCCGCCCTAAGTCTTCGGAGAAGAGCGGGACATAAATGGGATAATAATAATAATAATAATAATAATAATAATAATAATAATAATAATAATAATAATAATAATAATAATAATAATAATAATAATAATAATAATATAAAAAGGCAGGAAATAAATGCATGGACAGACAGAGAGACAGATGGATGTAGGGAGAGAGAGAGAGAGAGAGAGAGAGAGAGAGAGAGGGAGAGAGAGAGAGAGAGGGGGAGAGAGAGAGAGAGAAATGTACTCACCTATAAGAGTACGTGGAGCTCCTCGACTGACTTCGTGAGTGACTGTAAGACAGAGATCTTGACCGGTGCCTGGATTTAACATCCGACTTGCTCCGTGAGCGACTCCGACTTCTGGACTGGCTGTCCTCTTGTGTCGCAGAGTCTTCTTCACTCGAGCTCTCGTGGTTCCGTGGCCTCCGATTCAGACGCGCCGTCTTTCTGACCTCATCAAACAGGGAGCCCGGCCTAATCTTGTTTTTACTTTTTATCTCGATCCTTAAACCCGGCGGCTTGGATTCCGAGGAACCGGCAACCAGGTTTTTCATTTCAACAAGATTGCCGGTGGATACGGTGAGCTGCAGATTCCCAGCACCCTGTAACGGTTTCCACTTATTGTCCCCGAGACTGCTCGATGTACTTTCAGAAACTTCCATTTTCCCCACAGTTTCAACGCTGCTGGTGGCTTTCGGCTTTTCCCCATCTCGTTCTTGGCTTCCTCCTTGGAGGCTAGTCAGTCCTTTAGCATCAACGGCTTGCCTTATGTTCCGGGTGGTGGTGCTAACCGGCACCTGGGAGCTTGTGCTGGCTTTCACGTCTTGGAAATTTAACTTGAGGCTCACTGGAGAAAGTTCCAGATCCACTTTCAAGGGCGAATTATGGTCTGGAGTACAGATCTCCATATCATCCATCTGGATGGCATCCTGCTCAGTTTTGTTATTCTCCTGAGCTGCAGTGGGACTTCCGGAAACAGAGGTGCTTTTCTTTGGATTTGGAACAGGAGTTGAAGAAACAGCTTTTTCCTCGCTGCGTTTATTCAACTGGCTAGCGGAGGAGGCCTGATTTGCTGCTCTCTTTGAGAGGGCAGGCTCTTCATGGGACGTCCGATCGTCCTTCGCTTGGTCTTTGGATGTTTTATCACTTTTGGAATCCGGGTCTTTGCCTTTGGCTTCCTTGTCTTTGGCATGTTTCTCTCGTTCTTCTTTTATTCCAGGTTTTCTGGCAATGACTTCCTCCTCCTCCTCCTCTTCCCCAAACTCCAAGGGAGGCTGCCAGTGGAATGTCTCTTGACGTTTTCCGGCCTTGTGCTTCTTCTCCTTTTTACCTTTGGATTTTTCTTTCGACTTTTTGGCGTGGGCTTTGCGGAAGGACTTCTTGGAACTTCGCTTCGGCTTCCGGGATTTGTCCCTGGAACCTGCATCGGAATCGGAAGTCTCCGTGTCTGAAGAGGAAGGATGCTTGGTTCCTTTCGACGCATCCGGGACGGGTTCAGATTTCGACTTCTGTTTGGTGGGTGGGCAGGGATCCGTATCAGAGTCCGACGAGGCCTCGCCTTCCTCTTTTGCAGACAAGAGCCTCGAGTTTTCTTTGTCGTTTTGGGTTCTGTCTCTTTCAGAATTCGATTCGGAATCCCACTCATCGCTTGCACACTTTTTCGTTTTGGCTTTCCGTCCACTTCTGAGTCTCTCAGATTTCTCTTTCAAAACTTTTTGTTTGGAACGGTTGCTATCCTGCCCGGGCCGAGGTTTCACATCGTGCTGGTTGCAACCCGAACTTCTTTTGTTTTGCTTTCGGGTCACTTTTTCAGATCTTAATTGTTCTTTTTCTTGGACAGGCTGGGATGGAGTCAATTTTTCACTATCGATCGAGGACTCGACGGAGGATCTGCTTGCACTTCTAGGCTTGAACGAGCTCATGCCTTTCACGTAGGGAAGCGTGCTTTCCGAACTGCTCTGTCTTTTCTTGGACAGCTCGGAATTTCTCTCGCGGGATCCCAATTTCGTCCGGCTTTTCTGCCGGTCGTCCTCGCTGAGCGAAAAGTAAGAGGAGGATCCACTGTAGCACGACTGGTCGCTGGGGAAGCGATTCCCCGAACGGGATCTCACGGTGGATTGGGATCTCGAACTGGACGGGCTTCTTGATCGTGAGTAGGACTTGGAGGAGGACCGACTTCGTGAAGTCCTGCTACTGTATTTCCACCAGCTGCCTGAGCTTCTGTTACTCTGGATTTTGGAGTAACGGCTCCGATCGCTCTCCGAACTCTTTTGCTGTTTAGGATAGGAAGAGGAGGAGCCGGGTTCTTTGATGCTGATTAAGCTGTAACTCGTCTGAGCAGGTGGTAGGTGAGTAGCCTTGGCCTTCATTTCCTGAAGCCGCTCGTAAGACGGTTTCCACGGTTTTTGCCCTGGTTTCCATCTGGAAGGTGGGGGACTATCGCTCAGCGGGATGACTGGAAGGCTTTCGGCAACCACAGGCTGAATAGTGAGCTTATCGTTTGGGGGTAACGCCGTTCGTACCGGTTCAACGGAGACCAGCTTGCACTCCTTTAAATGAGCCACCACATTTTTGGGCGAGTTGGAGACTGTTTTGACTGGCTTTGAGGCAGAACTGGATCTTGACCGGCTCCTTGACTGCGAGGACATGCGAGTGTTTCTCGATTGAGAACTACGGGAATAAGACCTGGACCGCGTTCGGGATCGAGACTTATAGTACGAGCGAGAATCTCTGCTGGAGAGAGAGGCCGAGCTCCGCTTGTCTCTGTCGGATTTTGACCAGTCTCTTCTAGAAGAATCATCTTTAGATGTCAGGGAGGAAGAACGCGATGCTCTTTCCTGGTCACGCAACGGTTTTTTCCTTCTGGCAGAAGAAGGAGAGGATTCTAACTCAGTGGAAGGAGACTGCTTCTTTTTCATTTGCTTGTGCTTCTTCAAGTGCTTCTGCTTTTTGGCCTTTTTCTTGTGCTTCACTTTTTTCTCTTTCCGGTGTTTTTTACGGTGGCCGACGTGCTGAGCGGTACTGAGGTCTGAAAAGCCATTGTGGGACCAGGAACGAGACCGCGGGGATAGACTTCTTTCATCCCACCGTCCTGGGTCGCTCAGCCTAAGGAAAAAGAAATCAAAATACACTAAAATAGTTTAGTACATTGAAGAAAGGGGAAAAGTAATAGGAAACAATATATCTAATTAAATGTTTTGCAGAGTTGTATGACTAGGAGGTGAAGATATTTGGCCACCTGATGTGCGAATTTGGGGTTAGCATCCTTTAAACAAAATCAGCGTAAAGTTGGGCCTCGGATTTGGAAATGATTGGGGCTATCAGATCAGGTCTTGGGGTATCATATGAGGAAGATTTTCTACTACCCTGGATCAACAAGGATAAAGTCTCTGCAAATAAGGAGTCCCATTAAATCTCCCTGCCAGTAGAGCTGATGGGAGGGTGCATCAATAGTTCTGAAAAAGGCGTATCTATATTTGGTTTATGGTTAAATTGTTCAGACACCCTGTAGTAGAAGACTTGCAGCTCTAACATTTGGAAATTAATAATAATAATAATAATAATAATAATAATAATAATAATAATAATAATAATAATAATAATAATAATAATAATAAATAATAATAATAATAATAATAATAATAATAATAATAATAATAATAATAATAATAATAATAATAATAATAATAATAATAATTTTATTTATATACCGCCCTTCTCCCGAAGGACTCAGGGTGGATTCAGGGGCACTGAATAGGATTCAGGGGCACTGGTGCTACCATTTTGATGATCTATTTCCCCCGATTCGAACGAAGTAATCCAAAGAGCAAGTGACGACCTCTTTTAAGTGCAGTGCTTAGCTCCCCTTAGGCCAGACATGTCAAACATAAGGCCCGGGGCCCGGATCCGGCCCACAAAGTGGTTTCATGTGGCCCGCAAAGCCATCCTGGAAACAGTGAGGGAACGGCCCCCACTGCCTTGGCCCTGGCCCAGAGAGATCCTCCTTCTGCCAGAGACCCTCAGATCTGTGCCACTCCTGCCCAGGCCCCATAGGCACCCTCAATGCAAATGATGTAGAGCTGGCCACGCCCACCCAGTAGGCCATATACACTCTAGCCACGCCCACCCAGTAGGCCACGCCCACCCTGGCCATACCCACCCGGCCCCTTGAGGGCAACCACAATGCTGATGCGGCCCTCAATGAAATTGAGTTTGACACCCCTGCCTTAGGCATTAAACTCTGCAACTGCTCTAAGCATCACCCGAAAGATTAAAGAATCCCTGAATGAGTAACTTGAATAAAGCTAAAAACAGAGGTCTGTTGGTAGCCTCTTCCTAGAGAAGAACAACCAGCAGTCACAATATACCACAGAATACTACAGTACTCTATGTAGAGTTGAACTGTGGGGCTCTTGAGGTACTCTTGAGCTTGGTTTTCTTGCAGACATTTCGTGACCCAACTAAGTAACATCATCAGTGATAGAAAGAAGTGGGGTTTGCAATATGGAGAATGGAGGGAGGAGGGGGAGGAATAGGAGTAGGAGTTCTGTGGGATCCTTGGTGCTCTCTGAGCTGTTTTTTCTCCCAAAACATGACCCTTCAGGAAGACAACATTGTCAGCAAATTCTTACTTGTCTCCTTTACTCCACTTTTCTCCGCTGGGCGGCCTATAAGTTCTCAATCTCTGCATTTCCTCCTTCCAGTGGGGCGGTGTTTCACTGCTTCCATTGTTATCTGATTCCGTGCACGAGCGAGAGTGAGGTGGTGTATGGTATCTCTAGAAAAAGAAAATGCAAAAGGACAACAAATGTACACCAAATCTAGAGATTAAGTGAAAAGTGGCTCTCTAGCAGAGCCTTGGTGGAGCAGTGGGCTAATGCCTTCTTAAGTAACACCAGCTGCCTGCAATTAGTGCAGGTTCGAGTCCCACCAGGCTCAAGGTTGACTCAGCCTTCCATCCTTCTGAGGTAGGTAAAATGAGGACCCAGATTGTTGGGGGGCAATTAAGCTGACTTTGTAATAATGCCACTTGGGGTGTGTGTGTGTGAAAGCCCTAATAAGCAGGCATATACATAGAATGAAGGCTATTGCTATTGTGTTTTAGATTGTAAGCCGCCCTGAGTCTTCGGAGAACGGCGGGATATAAATGGGATTAAAATAAAAATAAATAAATAAATCTTGGAGTCTTAGTGAACAATCAGTTCAGTATGAGCCAGTAGTCTGCGGCAGCAGCCAAAAAAAGCCAATGCAATCCTAAGCCGCATTAACAGAAGGATAGAATCAAGATCACATAAAGTGTTAGTAGCACTTTATAAAGGGACGCGGTGGCTCAGTGGGTTAGGACGCTGAGCTTGTCGATCAGAATGTTGGCAGTTTGGCGGGTCGAATCCCGAGTGCCGCGTAGCAGAGTGAGCACCTGTTACTCGTCCCAGCTTCTGCCCACCTAGCAGTTCGAAAGCCCGTAAAAATGCAAGTAGAAAAATAGGGACCACTCCGGTGGGAAGGTAACAGCGTTCCCTGCGCCTTTGGCGTCTAGTCATGCCGGCCACGGAGACGTCCTCGGACAAGCGCTGGCTCTTCGGCTGTGAAATGGAGATGAGCACCAGCCCCTAGAGTTGGAAACGACTAGCACGCATGTGCGGGGGAACCTTTACCTTTGTACTTTATAAGGCCTTGGCAGGATCACACTGGGAATACTGCATCCAGTTTTAGTTGCCACAGTGTAAAAAAGGAAGAATGCAGAGAAGAGCAGCAAAGATGATTAGAGTACTGGAGGCTAAAACATGAAGAACAGTTGCAGGAATTGGGTATGTCTAGTTTAATAACAAGAAGGATTAGGGGTGAGCAGTGTTCCAATATCTCAGGGGCTGCCCCAAAGAAGAGGGAGTCAAGCTATTCTCCAAAGCATCTGAAGGCAGGACAAAAAGCAATGGATGGAAACTAATCAAGGAGAGAAGCAATCTGGAACTAAGGAGACATTTCCTGACAGTGAGAATAATTAATCAGTGGAATGACTTGCCTCCAGAAATTGTGGATTCCCCAACACTGGAGGTTTTTAAAAAGAAACTGGACAGCCACTTGACTGAAATGGTATAGGGCAGGGTCCCCAACCTGTGGGCCGTGGGCCGGTAGTGGGCTGTGGCCTACTGGCCACTAGGTTGCAGGACAGGCTGGCCAGTGCGTGCACGTGTGCGCACACCACCTTACTCCTGCTAGCACCGTGGCCACGAAAATAGGACACTGTGCCACGGGGCGCAAAAACGGGATGCTGCCATGCCTTGGGGCGTGAAAATGGGTTGTGCCTCGCTGAGGTGAACAAAAATGGGCCACCGCCATGCTGCAAGGCACAAAAACAGATGACGCGCCATGGAAACAGGACACTGCCATGCCATGGGGCGCAAAAATGGGTGCCGCTGTGCTGCAAGCACAAAAACGGCACAGAAATGAGGCGTTGTGCCATGCAAGAATGGGGCAGGGCTAGTATCACATGGGCACTTGCCCCAGCCCATTTGCCGCACACATGTGCTTGCGGCCTTGTGCGCACGGGCACACATCCATCTAATATGCTTTTCCCCCCCTTTTCCTTTGGCCCCCCCAACCGAGAATGGTTGTTGACCTCTGCTACAGGTCCTCCTGCTTGAGCAGGGTGTTGGACTAGAAGACCTCCAAGCCCCCTTCCAACTTTGCTATGGTTAATCTGTTACTTGCCCACTTTCAGGAGTAATTAAGATGGCTTGCACATATGGGCTAAGGAAGGAAAAGGACCTGGTGTGCAAGAGAATTCGGTCTGCAGAATAGAAAAGGACAGCTAGTCCCCCAGTTGCGACCATCATATGATCCTCTGTCCATTTTGGTCATCTGTCGTAATATGGGTCGGTCATATGACCAACCCGATTTTATGACTTTTGAGGTAGTGGTGAACATCACAGCAGTTAACTGTTCCCTGTGGCACCGCTTTGCTGAAAACAAGATGTGCCGGTTTTGGGGTAAAACTGTTGTAAAACACAATCAAATGACTGCTGGGATGCTCCAAACAGCTGATGATGAATGCCGGAAGCACAATCCTGTGACCAGCAGGCGGCAGCACGTGATCGTCAGGACATTATGTCCAGGTCTTAAATCCCTTTTTCAGGTCTGATATAACTTCAAATGGTCCTAAGTCAAGGATTACCTGTAAATTCATTCTTAATTTGTAAGATAGACTTTGTATGAAGCCTTCCAGAAAATGAAATTACAGCAGAATTGAACTTCGAAGTGCAAGGAGGCAAAATTCATATCCACTTTTTGTCTAAAATATTGTCTGACTTCAGGTTTCAGTAAGTCATTAGTTAATAGTACAGGTAGTCCTCAACGTACGACCATAATTGAGCCCAAAACCAGTTGCTAAGTAAAACGTTTGTTAGGTGAGTTTTGCCACCTTTTACCATTTCTCTTGCCACCGTTATTAACTGAATCACTGCACGTGTTAAGTCAGTAACCTGGTTGTTAAGTGAATCTGGCTTCCCTGATGATTCTGCTCGTCAGATCGCCAAAAAGGGATCACACGACCCCAGGACACAGCAACCATCATAAATACGAAATCAGTTACCAGGCACCCGAATACTGATCATGTGATCACGGGGGTTGCTGCAATGGTCGTTAAAGTGTGAAAAATGTCCATTAAGTCCCCTTTTTCCAGGGCCATTGTAATTTTGAACGGTCACTAAACAATCTGTTGTAAGCCGAGCACTACCTGTACAAATATAGTTTTCCAATGCTGCCTGTTTTTCATTCTTACTATTTCTTTAGGTGTCAGAATACACTTGTAACCATTCTGCAATTTCAGTGAGTGCCCAGGTGAACAGAAGCTGACCTTAGGTCCGCAAGGCCCAAATCTACGCCCCGTGACTAAGTTAATCAAGCAAGAGCAACCTTTCATTTGCTTTTGAAAATAAAACTCTCCAATAAAACTCTCCAAATTTGAAATTAAAACAACAACATACTATTGTGCCTCTCCCTCTGATTTTTCTTCCAGATTTTGACACCGAAGGCTTCTGGTCACCCGGAGCGGGTCCTGCGTCAATGGGTTTCCTAAAATATTCAGAAGAAAATAAGTATCAGGAAAAATGAACTGGAGTTACAAGCAGGATTCTTCTAATCAAAGGTATGGCCTCTAAACTGAGCGGGTGCGGTCAACAGCCATGCAACTAACTGCTTATCTTTGTTGTTAGCCCAGTCGGGGGTCCCAGGTGGGACTCTCTCCTGCAGACGGCCTCGTTTTATTACGGTAGACGCTGCTCATCTCGCCAGAAGGCGATTCCATGTGACACACAACCAGGTAAAGACAAGATAAACCATTAAATGTTAAAATCCATCTCTATCTATCTATCCATCCATCTATTCAATCATATATCTTCTATCTATCTATCTATCTATCTATCTATCTATCTATCTATCTATCTATCTAATATTACTATCATATCTATCATATCTATCTATCCACCCATCCATTCAATTGTATATCTTTTATCTATCTATCTAATCATATTACTATCATATCTATCTATCCATCCATCCATTTGTCTTTCTATCCATCCATCCATCCATCCATCTATTCAATCGTATATCTACTATTGTATCTATCTATCTATTCAATCATCTCTATCTATCCATCCATCTATTCAATCATATCTCTCTCTCTCTCTCTCTCTCTCTATCTAATCGTATTACTATCGTATCTATCTATCCACCCATCCATCCATTTGGCTATTTCTATCCATCCATCCATCTATTCAATCATATATCTACTATCGTATCTATCTATTCAATCGTATATCTTTCAATCTATCTATCCATCCATCCATCTACTCAATCATCCATCCATCCATCCATCCATCCATCCATCCATCCATCCATCCATCCATCCATCTATCTATCTATCTATCTATCTATCATCTATTCTTCTGTGCCTATCAATTATCAATTTATCTATCCTATGTCAATCTGTCCATCCATCCACCCACCCACCCATCTTTTCTCTCTCTTTTCTCCCTACCTGCCTAAACTCCCCCCCATTTCCCTCACAGATAAATTATTTATGACATTATTCCTATAATAAATATGAACATTAGAGTAGACCAAATTAACCAAGGTGGCAAGGAAGGGAGTAAGATGCACATGGGGAGGAGCTGGCTCTGGTCTCTCTCCTTGAACCAGAGTGGGATGCCTCCAATGAGACACCAGGTCAGCTGGCAGAACCGGGCTTATCCTATCTCTGCGGAAGGTCAGAAGGGTGGATGTGGATCTCACTTCGGGGAGAGGCATGATGTTTGAGGGCAGGAGCCAAAGCAGAAAGGCCTCTTTCTCTTGGACCCCCGCTGGCTAGAATTCCTTTACTGACGGGATACACAGAACAATCCTTCTGGAGGAACAAGTGAGGTGGACCAATTCCACTGGGGTGAGACTATTCCTTGGGTAACCTGGGCCCAATGCTATAAAGGCGTTTAAACCAACACAGCTTGTGCAATAACAGTGTGTAACATGATGGGGCTGTGGGGTCTCTGATGCTCTCTGAGCTTTGTTTTTTTTCTTGCAGACATTTCTTGACCCAGATAGGTAACGTCATCCGTGCTGGAAGTTCAAATACTATTCCCTTCTAGCACTGATGATGTTACCAAGTCAGGTCACGAAACGTCTGCAAGAAAACCACCAAGCTCAGAGAGCACCATGGACCCCACAAATGATATTATGAGAGACTTAATCTTGTGGTCCAAGAACTGAGAAGAGCCTATGACATTTCTCATTTTTTTAATATATATTTCAACTAGTCAGTTTTTGAGCGAATCAAAGTTTGTAAGATTTCAAACAGGCCCTTGTTTAGCCAGAACCGGAAATAAAAGACAGTCTTGTCTTCATTACTGCAGGATGTTACAGGTAGTCCTCGATTTGCAACCATTCATTTAGTGACCGTTCAAAGTAACAAAGGCCCTGAAAAATGTGACTTATCTTTTTCACATTTAAAACCATTGCAGCATCTCCATGGACATATGATCCAAATTTGGATGTTTGGCAACCGGCTCATATTTATGACAGCTGCAATGCCCCGAGGTCATGTGATCCCCTTTTTTCGACCTTCTGACAAGAAAAGTCTATAAGGAAAATGGATCCACTTAACAACCATATTACAAACATAACAACTTCAGTGATTTACTCAACAACTGAGGCAGGAGAGGTCATAAAATAGGGCAAAATTCACTTAACAACTGTCTTGCTTAGCAATATAAATGCTGGGTTCAATTGTGGTCATAAGCCAAGGACTATCTGTACTAAAAATAAGAGGCAAAGGAAGATACAACTTCCCTCCCAGTAAGAAAGATTTCAGCTCCTAAAATATACAATCTTTTTGATTAATGTCTGAAATATAAATAGGTACATTTTGTTCTGCCACTTAGGTTACAAATCAAGACACAAAGAATTAAAAACAAGCGCAATGCATACAAATCTGGCTCTGTATTTATGATGGGTGCGTCTCTTCTAAGCAGGAATCTGTTTTCCGGCACGGGAGGTATTTCTTCCGGACGGACGACAGGTTTATCCCTTTTCACATTCAGGTCCGCTGATTTTTCATTTGTGTCGCTTCGGTCGGAATGGCTAGAAGGAAAGAGAGTGATTTAGGACCACTGAGGCTAATCTGCACCCGTTTCAAAAGGCAAGCAAAATGATCAGCAGGTAAATGCCTATCTCCTAAATTAAATTAACTTGACCTTCTCCAGGTTTGATACCAATGTAAGTAAGCAAATCACATCTTGCCTTTGTAAAAGTATATCCAACTCAATCCTTTTTCGATAATTAAAGTTGCTCTCTCTGCTATCAAGATCTTTGTTTTGCTGCCATTATTCAACACTTTCCTAGGCCTGACC
Source organism: Vipera berus (assembly GCF_964194415.1). Taxonomy (NCBI): domain Eukaryota; kingdom Metazoa; phylum Chordata; class Lepidosauria; order Squamata; family Viperidae; genus Vipera; species Vipera berus. The sequence continues at coordinate 128,945,481 of NC_138205.1, read as the reverse complement.
TGTATATGCATATACTTTACTGTATAAATACATATATACTTCAGACCCAAGAATACGCTAAGTCAGAAACTTGTCCACCCCAAGGATAAAACACCCAGACACAATCTGAGCAACGTGGCATATGCAGTACAGTGCAGTGATCCATGTTGTTGTGATTCAGGGTCAGCCTGTGGGTTCGGCAGTTGGGTCGGATGATTCAGAGGAGGAGGAGGGGGGTGTTGGAGAGGTTGCTGAGGGGGTTGGACAGCTTGATGAGAGCCCCCAGCCAGGCCCCTCCCACCTGGTCACGACGCAGACCCAGCTGTGTGAGCCTGACAGCGTGGATGAAGATGACCCACAGCTGGCCCTGTTCAAGGACGCCCGACGCAGGAGGCAGTCAATCAGGAGTAAACAGAGGAAGGCAATGGGGCACCTCGGAAGGAGGCAGAGAGAAGCCACGCCCTGAACTGTATAAAAGGGGAATGCGTGGGAGGGCTGGTTTGCTGAAGGCAACCGTTTGAATAGTTCCTGTTTCATGGTTCGTGTTTGCTCTCTTTGCTCTCTTTGCTCTGTTTATGTTTTTATGTTAATAAATTTGGCAGGCTTAGTTCCAGCCTCTTGCCTTCTTGTAAAAGGGGTTGTCCCTGCCTTATCTGCAGGGCCGGTAGCAGGCTGGTACAGAACACATGTGTAGATCTGTACATTGGGGAAACAGAACAACCACTTCACAAACACATGGCACAAACATAGAGCAAACCCATTGGGACCAGATTCAGCAGTCCATCTGCATTTAAAAGACAAAGGCCGCTCTTTCGAAGACAGCATAGTCCACATTTTGGACAGGGAGGACCACTGGCTTGAAAAAGGGGTCAAAGAGGCCATCTAGGTCAAATCTGAACAGCCCTCCCTCAACAGAGGGGGAGGGATACGACATCAGCTATACCCAGTCTACAACACAGTCCTTTCAGCAGTTCCAAGAAGGATCCACACCCATTTGCCTATTCAGGCACAGATAATCTCCAAGTGGACTCAAGTGCTAACAACTAAATGACTGCGAGGAATATAAATCCTTCCATCAGTCAGAAATGAAGAAGTTTCTTGGATGGAAGCGAAACATCTTCGAGCAAAAACAAAGTCCAGTTGCCTTTTGAAAAAAGCACCTTCGGGACAACTGTGACCTGGATGACTGAGAATCTCCACAGACTGACCTGTGCTTATTTTTTGTTTCCTCTTTTTTCCTCTCTTCCCGTCTTCGTTTCCTGGACTGTTTAGCTTTGTTCCTCCTCTTCCTCTTCCTCCTTCTGCTTCGTTCATTTTCATATTCGGTGTCGGAAGAAGATTCCGAGGATGTGGATGTGCTGCTGGAGGAGCTATTGGAAGCTTCTGAGTGACTCCACGCTTTCCGCTTCTTCTCCAACACTTAGGAAGGGAAAAGTCATTATGTTTTTAAGGATCTTTAGAAATCACACGGATTGACAATTTATCGGGAATACAGTTAACAATCACAGGTCACTATTTTTCGGGTCACAATTACATATAGTACATGTTATCGACAAAGGAGAATATTTATAGCTCAGCGGTCCTTGGTGCTCTCTGAGCTTGGTGGCTTTTGTTGCAGACTTTTCATTATCCAACTAGCTAATATGGGAACGAATTCCCATCGCCCAGTACGCTCACACAGAGAAGGCCTCCTCAGGGTACCGTCGGCTAGGCAATGTCGGCCGGCGACCCCCAGGGGGAGGGCCTTCTCTGTGGGAGCGCCAGTCCTATGGAATCAGCTCCCCCCTGAGCTTCGGATGGCCCAAGATCTCCAGTCCTTTCGCCGCGGCCTCAAAACACTCCTTTTCCACCTGGCTGAGCCGGACTGACAGGCATTTTAATTATATTTACAATTTTTAATTTATTTTTAATTTATTGCACAGATGATTCTAATTTTATTTTTATCTTAATTTCTGTACTTATTATATGTTTTGTTGTTAGCTGCCCTGAGTCCTTCGGATATAAATCCCATAAATAAATAAATAAATAAATAAATAAATAAATAAATAAATAAATAAATAAATAAATAAATAAATAAATAAATAAATAAATAAATAAATAAATAAATAAATAAATAAATAAATAAATATAATATCATCAATGCTAAAAAGACGGTGGGGTTTGTGAGGAGGAGGTAGCGGAGGACTTGGTACTTTCTGAGCTTGGTTGTTTTCTTGCAGGCATTTCACGACCCAACTGGGTAACATCTTTGGTACTAGGAGGGAGTGGGGTGTGTGGAGAGAAAGAAAAGGAGAGAAAAAGAGAAAGAGAAGGATTTGGTACTTTCTGAGCTTGGCTGTTTTCTTGCAGGCATTTCACGACCCAATTGGTACTAGGAGGGAGTGGGGTGTGTGGAGAGGAGGAGGAGGAGGATTACAGAATCCTTGGTGCTCGCTGACCTTGGTCGTTTCCTTGGCGATATTTCAAACTAGGTAAAACAGTCAGTAGGAGAAAGGAGCATGGTTTGTGGAGGAGTAGGACGAAGACTGGGACATCCTTGGTGCTCTTTGACCTTGGCTGTTTTCTTAAGAGATGTTTCATGAACCAACTAGGAAACATCATCTGTGTTAGAAGGGAGAGATGACTGAAGATGTTCCCTGGTTGGGTCGTGAAATATCTGCAAGAAAACCACCAAGCTCAGAGAGCACCAAGGACCCCACAGTCGTCCTCCTCCTCCTCCTCCCTTCCTTGTATCATGGATGATGTTGCCTAGTTGGATCGTGAAATGTCTGCAAGAAAACCACCAAGCTCAGAGAGCACCAGGGACCCCACAGCTCAATTCTGCGCTACAAATATTCTCTCCAATCGATAATTTCATATAATAGGTACTGAATAGATTTACACACGGCTTTATTTACAAGTAAATATTCTGCTCTATATTTTTTTTGATTCAGAACTCAGCATCCAATAAAACCTTCCCTAGGGTCACAGCAGAATCTGGCCAGAGTGAAGATGACAGTATCAACCAGTATCAACCAGTATCAACCGATGTACTCCAAGAGTTTCAGAAAGTGGCTTCCAGATGCAATCTTGCAGAGATTCTACGATCCTTTTTGTCATGAAGCATGTCTCCCTTGAAAAAAAGGCTTACCATCCTTTGCCGATTTGGTAACCAGGACCCCACAGTCAATGACACGCACGTCGGCATATGGCCTACTGGCAGAATCAGTTTTCAGATTTTCGATTTGTTCTATGACTTCAAAACCAGAAATGACAAGTCCAAAGACGACATGGACACTACAAAAACAGAAAATGCCAAAGGTAGACTAGACTGTACAAAAGGGGGGAACTTGGCTGGTTGTGTTCATGCTGAATTCTTATTTGGGTGTATTGCATGGGTTTCCTACAACCGTCTACAGGTAGTCCTTGACTTATGACAGCAATAGAGCCCATAATTTCTGTTGCTAAGCAAGACGGGTTAAGCTGGTTTGAGAGAAATTGAGACCCCAAATTTCACACCACAATTGAGCCTCAAATTAACATTGCTATGCCAGAGAGCTGTCAAGTGAGAGTTGCCCAATTTTACAACCTGTCTTTCCACAGTTAAGTGAATCACGGAAGTTGGTAACACGGTTGTTAAGTGAATCTGGCTACTCCACTGACTCTGCTTGTCAGAATGCGGCCAAAGGGGATCACATGGCCCTGGGATGCTGCGAATGGCATAAATATGAGTCAGTTGCCAAGTGGCCAAATTTTGATCACATGACCATGGGGATGCTGCGATGGTTTTAAGTGTGAAAAACGGTCACAAACCACTTTTTCCCAGTGCCATTGTAATTTCCAATGTTCGTTAAATGAATGGCTGTAAGTCGAGGACTCCTTTAATTGTCCAAATGAGCACCTTACGTCAAACAGAGGAAACTACATTTAGCCCCCACCATAACCTACTTTTGCTGGGGATGAAATTAACTCCCTCAGGTTGATTCTCCTTATTTGTGGTACTTATGGAGCTTTGCCCCCCCACCTCCCGCAAAAAAAATCACCTTTCTCTGTCTGTTTTTCAACACAAACAACCAGCTCTCCAGGGAGAGACAAAAAAGTAATGGTGGTAAAGACCCCCGCTCCCAATCTAGTGATAATGATTCACCCAGGTTTAATTTTTTTCTTTTTTCTTAAAAAGAATCCTTTTCCCTTTTAAAGACAAAACAAATCAGCGAAGCAGAACGCATTACCCTTGCTGGAGTTGGGATGACTGAAACAATGGATAATTGAGGGAAAGGGTGGGTTTAAATAATTAAAGTCCTGCAAACTTAGAAATTAAGGATATTAAATTAAATGTTTAAATGTTTATTTGCACTTAGGGCTACGGATGTCATACTTTGAAACAGAGTCCTCATAGTGAGGCAGTTCATTAGACCCAGTCAACCCCAAACAAAGAACCCAATAATTATCAATATTAGCTTATTAGGTTATTTATTTATATCCCAACTTTATTATTTTTTTTACAAGGAACGCATCACCCCCAAAGGTTTTAGATCCACACCACGTGATTGGGAGTCTTGTTCCTCCACCTTTCTCATTATCTGTCCCATCTTTATTATTTTTATAAATAACTCAAGCCAACAAACATCCCTAATACTCCTAACTCCTCCCATTTTTCCCACAACAGCCCCCCTGTGAGGAAGGCTGGGCTGAGAGAGAGAAGGACTAGCCCAAAGTCACCCAGCCGGCTTTCACGCCTAAGGCGGGCCTAGAAAACTTACTACCTCCTGCAGATTGGCCCCAACTCACCCTTTCTTACCTAAGGCAGACTACAATCCACCACCTCCACTGACTAACTAGCCCAAAATCACCCAGCCAGCCTTCATGCCTAAGATGGGACTAGAACTCACCCTCTCCTGGCGATTGGCCCAGTCACCCAGCTGGCTTTCAGGGCTAACACAGGACTTGAACTCACAGTCTCTTGGCTTTTAACAAGGTGCCTTAACCACTATGACTCGTGGACTTCAACTCCCAGAATTCCTGAGTCAGCATGGCTGGCTCAGGAATTCCGCAAGTCATAAAAGAGCCAAGGAGGCCTACCCCTGCATTAAATCAACCTGCCTCTTTTTGAATAGAAGAGTTTTTTCCTCAACTTGCTTTTTCTCTCCAGGACCCTTCAGGACAATATTGCTATAAATTTGTGATAGGATGGCAATAAAGCTCAAGTTGAAAGCAATCTAGTTTTTCTAAGTCCAATACAAAGCTCCTAACGGGAAAGAATATGGATGGGGTCTTACCTATCAAGGTGAGGAGCAGGCTTTGTAGTTCTGTTCGGCATCAATATACACAAGGCGTTTATTGTTGGGGGAGGGGGGAAGGAAAATCAGGTTTTCAGATGAGGAGATAAAAGGCAGATGAAAAAAAGTAAGGGAAGAAAAAACATAGTTAATTTAATAGGTAAACTTATTGGTACTAAACTCAGGAAATGTATCACTTGTCATACACTACAATATAACGCTACACTTGAACTCCATTTTTGATTGAAATTAAATGCCTATGGTATAGTGTCTCTGTTTTACCAACTGAACAAACTATCATGGATTCACATCTGAACTATTTACAATTACAATCTGGATCTTGGCAACAGTAGAGAATAAATTAGAGGCCGCTCATATGTTTGTTACTGCACAAAAGCACCTTCTTTAAAATATATTAGGCACACAAATACAGGATAGTTTCAAACCACCTTGTCCCCCAGTTATTTTTCTAAGTCTACAAATCCACACGAAACGGTTCACAGCTTTGGAAAATTAGCATTCCAATTGATGGACTGTCAACCTTTAGAATAAAGAGGCTTTTATGCCTTTTTTTGAAGTCTGTGTTTCAAGAATATAAAGCCACTGCTCATCCTTCAAGGGAGTGGATGGATGGGTGGGGGATGATGTTAAACTGCAATCCCAAACAAGGTCAGAACGTTAAGCTTATATGGCAAAGGCTGCAATTGTATGCTTATCTGCCGAGGAATAAATGCCATCAAATTGATTGCAGATTTACTTGAAATAACATGTATGGTGGTTAAGGCTTTAAGAGTCTATCTTGTGATTTTACTCTCTATGCTAAAATACAAGGAACTTTTTTTAAAAAGGACGATAGCCCAATATCTATTGAGAACCTGCAGAGAGGAATTAGTGGGCCTTGAAAATAATCTGCATTTTATTTGTTAGGGGAAGGGATTGTTTTCAAATACAACATGGTGGCTACCAACTGAATTATCAGGAAGTGCTCGTTCAAGTTACTGTGGAAAATGCCTCTGTGTTAATTAGCTATAAAGCAATATATCATCCTGAGATACTTTTGCAAAATGTTTAAATAGTCTTTATTTTTTGCCAGAGTTATCTTTGGGGGAAGAGCGACAACAAAGAAGCAAGCCAAAATACACAACTGAGTTTCAATTCTTCCCAAGCAGGGTATTAATCATTTTGTATTTTGAGTCTAAGAACTCAGCAGCTGTTCCTTGGATCATTTTAACTAAAGGGCAGTCTAATGGGAATAAGGGTGGAGATTATATCCCAAATACAGGTAGTCCTTGACTTACGATCGCAACTGAGCCTAAAATTTTAGTTGCTAAGTGAGAATAGTTGCTAAATGAGTTTTGCCCCATTTTAGGACCTTTCTTGCTACAGCTGTTAAGTGAATCGCTGCAGTTGTCAGTCACATGGAGAGGTGCATCCGACTTCCCCGTTGACTTTGCTTGTCAGAAGGTCACAAAAGGGGATCGCACGACTGCAATCGTCATAAATATGGGTCAGTTGCCAAGGGTCTGAATTCTGATCACGTAACGTGGCCCTGGGGATGCTGCGATCCTAAGTCACTTTTTCCAGTGGCGCTGTAACTTCACTAAAGGTCACTAAATAAACTGTTGTTGAATCGAGGATTATCAGTGTAGGTAGTCAAGTTATGTCATAATTGTTCCTGCAATTATGGTCATAAATTGTGACGGTCATTAGGCAAGTTATCAGTGGCCGACCTGATGTGTGTGTGTGTGTGTGTGTGTATAAGGTAAAAGGTAAAGGTTCCCCCACACATGCGTGCTAGTCATTTCCAACTCTAGGGGCTGGTGCTCATCTCCGTTTGAAAGCTGAAGAGCCAGCGCTTGTCCGAGGATGTCTCCGTGGTCATAGCCACCATGACTAGAGACCAAAGGCGCACGGAGCGCTGTTACCTTCCCACCGGAGTGGTCCCTATTTTTCTACTTGCATTTTTAAGTGCTTTAGAACTGCTAGGTTGGCAGAAGCTGGGACGAGTAACAGGCGCTCACTGTTACACGGCACTCGAGATTCGACCCGCCAAACTGCCAACCATCTGATCGACAAGCTCAGGGTCCTAACCCACTGAGCCACCGTGTCCGTGTGTGTGTGTGTGTGTGTGTGTTTATTTATTTATTTTGCGGCGCTTGTTGTCTGCAACATCCTTCCCCCCCCCCCGATACCAGACGGGAACCCCAGTTTCCACCCAAAAACATAAATCCCTGTCGTTGTCAGTGTGAGACCCAGTAAACGGGAGCCAGTTGCTAACCACTGCAAATATGATCACTTGACTGTGAAGGGGAGGCAGCTTTCAGAACGTTGAATCCGGATCGCAAGTGCTTTTTTGGGATCTGTCACAACTTTGAACAGTTGCTAAGCAACCGGCCGTAAGTCGAGGACTACCTGTGCTGTTTGAGACACGCTTGGTGAGAAAGGCACACAGAATATGCCTTTGGGCAAGTACCTTCCAAATACTCTCAACGTTGAGACTTGCCAGCCACAATCGCTGATCTTTTTTGGCTGGAAATACTGTGAACACTGATCGGGCCACATTTTTTGTCTCTCAAAAATTAAGGCTGGTTTGGAGGCCCACCACCCTGCTGCCCCCAAGGGGGATGTTGTTTCAGGGCCTGCGGTCAATAGGGTCACTTGCCCACTACTTCTTTCTGCAAAGCTAGAAAAGTTAACAGAATTATTTGCTGATCAGGGCAATCTCTGCAATCCTTTGTCTCCAATGGTAATAGGGTTTCCTGCCTGAGCAGGGGTGGGGGGGTTGAAGACCACCTTCTAACTCAGTTATTTTGCTTAACCCATCTGCTCTCAAACCTTTTGAGAGTCAGAAAAACATGCAAGGATTAGCATGCAATTGCCCGGCTCTTTAAGCTCTAAAATGAATAAAGAACTCCGGGGCCCATTAGAGCTCTGGATTTAGGAAGCAGAAATGCGAATTCATATGATTATTGTTCCTTTTTGCAAAGTGAGGTCGGAAAGATCTGTCGGGCACAAAGCAAGGACTAGGAGACAAGCGTGTTCTTTCTTCCTTAAGTGGTCTAAAAGATTAAGCGGCATTATTCTATTGGAACAGCTTTACATTTTTTGCAAAGAAAGGAACATACAGAAGAGAGATCATTAGCACACATTTATGTGTTCCAAACACTAAAAAAAATATTCAGAAATGTGGAGCAGAAGTATTAAGCATTACCTTGCTGGCAAGTGGCCATTAAATGTGTTATTGCTACGACTGGGTCTAATCGCATAGACTGTACGTGAAGTGAATTTCATATGTATGAATTAAATAGGGGAATTAAATATATGGATATAAATTAAACATTTGTAATTGAGGTCCATAAGCTCAAATGTTATTTCTGACCCAAATAAAGAGGAGTGATCTTGGCAGGGTCACTCAGCCCCAGTTCCTCTCTCTATAAAACAACCAAATCTAATGAGGACAAGAACAGAATTGTGTAGTTTAAACTGCAACCAAAGTGACTGAACTGAAATCCTGAATTAGAAAAAAAAATACCAAGAGATTGTTAGATTGAGAGTCAGTGTAACATCCTCAGTTCTAAATGAAAGTATCCCATCAATAATTATGAAATATTTTTATTAGTTTTCATCATAAAGATATACTTTGGATCTTTCAAACAAGCTAAGTATTTTCAGAAAAACAGGGAGAAAAAAAAACACATTTGAAAAGCATTAATAGCAAGAATTCTTAACGATGCCTTACCTATTTGGTCTTCCTCCAAAATGGAAGTGTGTTATAAGCTCAAAATTTTGAATTTAATACTATTGAAATATTGATTTCAAAACTGAGTTATTTAAGCTGGTGGGTATAAAACAACTTACTCAAAACTTTACATTTAATATTACTGAAATACCAATTTCAAAATATGAATGTTATTTAAACTGGTGGGTATAAAACATCTTACTCAAAACTGCATTTAATATTACTGAAATACCGATTTCAAAATATGAATGTTATTTAAACTGGTGGGTATAAAACATCTTACTCAAAACTTTGCATTTAATATTACTGAAATACCGATTTCAAAATATGAATGCTAATTAAAGTGGTGAATATAAAACAATACAATCATTTTAAATAACCATTTCTTCCTCTTGATAATAGTTCGCAAGATCGCAGAAAAAATAAATCAACTACTGCTCTAGGCATTCTTTTGATTTTTCAAAGCCATTTTTCCCCCCGCGAAGAGAAAAATGACTGAAAAAGATTCTAGTTCAAAAGTTTGGGATGGAACTCCTACAATTAGTGAGAATTTTTGCATGGTTTATCCTGAAATAAGGCTTTAAAAAAAACAACCAGGGTTGCTATAAAGAAGTCTCTCTCTTTCTCAACCCCAGGGAGAACACCACAAGATTCAATTCACATATGATCAGAAAAAAAGGCAAGAAAGACAGAAAGGAGAAAATGTAAAGGAGGGGAAAGGAGAGGGAGAAAGAAGAAGGAGAGAAAGAAAGAGAGAAAGAAAGAACACAGCCTTAGAGGAATGAGACATTACCTTTGGAGCGCACGATGTAACACTGTTTCTGTAAATTTTACACAAAAATGGCAAGAAATAAATTGTAGTGCAATTCCAAACAAACTTGAGACTATGTTTAATACAGCTTTTAAGTACTTTTTTTTTTGCGTTTCAGCTGAATGCAATTCTCTATGTGTTTGCAAAACCAAGGTCACTTTTTATTTTATTTTATTTTTTTAAAAAAATAGGGCTCTAAATTTTCTTTATATTCACCTCTGTTTTTAGGGCTGAGGATTTTTGTACCAGTAGAAAGAGTGAAGAGTCACTACAAAAAAATAGACTCATTTAAAATTCTCTCTCCAACAAATCATTTATCCTTTGCCTAGAGACAGTTTCCGCCACCCAAGTTACGATGACCCGTGGGAAATTACTTGAGCAGTTTGGGTTACAAAAAGATTACAGGTAGCCCTCAACTTATGACAACAACTGAGCACAACATTTCTGTTGCTAAGGAAGACGGTTGTTAAAATGATTTTTGCCCCATTTTACAACTTTCTTGCCACAGCGGTTAAGCGTTAAGTTAGTCACACTTAAGTTGTTAAGTGAATCTGGCTTCCCCCATTGACTTTGCTTGTCAGAAGGTCGCCAAAGTGGATCACGTGGCCCCGGGACAACTGCGACCATCATAAATATGAGCCGGTTGCCAAGTGTCTGAATTCTGATCACGTGACCGTGGGGACGCTGCAACAGTCGTTAAGCGTGAAAGACAGTCCTAAGTCGCTTGTTTTCAGTCCTGTTAATTTCAAACAGCAACTAGATGATCGGTTGTTAAGTTGAGGTCTACCTGTACTCAAAAAGATGATAAAGACTGTTTATAAAGACTATAAAAACACAAAAGCCCATCCTCAGCAAGGATTGTGTATCGTTTTAAAATCCCCTTCCACAAATCAAAGCTCTACATAAATATTATTGAAGGGAGGGATTATCTGGGTTTCCAGCACAGTCAGGAATAAACCCTGCAAAGCAGGAAGGATTAATCTCGGTGATGCTTTGGCTTGTAACAGGCCAGAAAATCAGTATTGTAAAGCTTTCAACCCACATATAAATGCTAGTGACATCAGAAACCATATGGTTATAATAAACAGGGGGTGGGGTGGGGTGGTTACCATTATTTTCACAAATCAGGATAATCACTGGGATTAGTAAGTGAAAAGCTCTCGTTTACACAGGCCTAGCTTGGTCTGAATGCAGAATGCTTCGACAGCTTGATTCATGTTTTGTTTGTACCTATCAGCAGGGTTTATACTTTATTAAGAAACAATTTACGACACAAAATTCAGGTGACAGTTGTAAGAAAATTATGAGAAAAGCCACATGCTGCAAAAAAACTTTTTTAAAAATTGAATAATCGCGTGCAGTTCAATAACCTTTGAATTCCATCATATATTTTTTTTGAGAATTCCCCCCCAGAACTTAAAACAGAAAAATAACAAAGCTGAAGAAAAACCTTAAGTATCAGAGGCAGAATAATCAAAAATTGCATTTCTCTCTCTCTCCCCACCCCCATCCTTCCTGGTCACATTAAAGAAAGATGAAAAAAAAACGTAAAAAGAAAATGTCAACCATGTATTCAAGGGGGGTGGGGCGTTTCAAGCAACCCCAGTTTGCAATACAAATGTTAATATTTGGGTGTGCTGCGGGGGGGGGGGAGAGAAGAGAAAAGAAATGCCAGCAGCAGAAAAACCACACTGTCTTCTAAACCGTTATCCTCATCTATTTTATCACCAGTCATTGAGTTTTAACACGCTTGGGATAAATCGCCCGTCAAAAATTAAACAAAACTAAATTTAAAAATAAAAATAATTTTAAAGACAAGACATAAAAGTTAAAAGTGCAACAAAAACCACAAAAAAAAACCTCAAAGGGAAAACCTGATGGATCACTGGGTCTTCTGCCGTCAGTTTTCTATGTGCTATTTTCCTGGCTCCAGAAAAACCGTTCTGAGCACTGCACTGGATCATAACTTATTTCTACATGATACTTTATTTCAAACTTTTATTACCTCTCAGTGGGTTTTTTGTAGATTGGCAGCCAGCATCCTAAGGATTCAATCCACAAGCAGAAATACTGATTTTCCTTTGCAATATTATTTAATCCCTTCGTTTAAAAAAAGGTCTTGGTACACCTCAAGATGCTGTTAAGTAGGATGAAAAATCTAGCTGGCTTTTTAAATTTCAGCCACTAATAAACAGTTTACAGGTAGTCCTTATGGGTAGACTTATTACCACAATGGGACCCCTCATTTTTTTTCCTAAGCAAGGAGGTTTGTTACACCAAGTTGTTCCCCATTTTACAACCTTTCTTGCCACAGTTACTAAGCGAATCACTACAGCTTGTTAAGTTATCACGGTTGTTAAGTGAATCTGGCTTTCCCCACTGCCTTTGCTTCTCAGGTTGCAAAGGGGAAATCAGGTGACTTTGGGACACTGCGACCGTCATAAATACATGCCAGTTGCCAAAAGTCCAAATTCTGATCATGTGACCAGGCGGGATGCTGCAATCGTCATTAAGTTTAAAAATAGTCACTTCTTACAGTACCATTGTAACTTTGAATGGCCACTAAATGAATGGTTGTAAGTCAAGGACTAAGTGTACTTTGCAAGGCTGAGAATACCCCACCACCAGCGAGGCATAACAAGCTGTATCTGTCTTTTATCCAAAAAACCTGTCTGTAAACTTATTGAACCCGTAATATTGCACTTATTTGCCTTTGAACGCAACTTAAAAGTCTGTCATGGCAAAACAAAATTATCCTATATCAGCTGCATTTTCACTTATTTAGTCTTTCTACCACCAAATAACTAATTGTAACAACAATTATAATTATAATAATTAAAGAGGGTGTGTCTACCTTCCCTGAACTCAAGGTAATGTACAATGAATGTTAAAACCTATCTTAAGCAGGATTGTATAGGATTTAAAAGTATACCATAGGGTAAGTTGCCGGCACCACCTTTTATTGCTAAAAGTGGGCCTGTAGGTTATAAATTTCAATATGTTTAATGTTTTAAGTATTTTTATTAGTTTTCTAAATTGTAAGCAGTCCAGAGTCACCTTGTAAGGGAGATGGGAGCCATAGAAACTTAATAAACAAACAGCTGTATTAATCAAGTGCTCTTATAAATATTGCCATGTATTATTAAATAAACTTTAGAGCCCACCAACGGCTTCATAATGAATGTGTTAGCAGTTATATTTTGTTAGTTCAGATAAGCTTAAAAACTGTAAAAAAAAGTATGGAAGAGCAAACAAAATTATTTATTTTCTACTATACGTCTAATTCATGCCAATCTCAAGCGTAAGGGAAGCCATGGTAAGCCACCTGTCTGCCAAACTAGAAATCTCTATAAACCTGCATTACCTTCCTAATGAGGTAAAAGTTATTTTATACTGATTTTTCATTTTGGGGACATCATTCCTTAGGAAGCGAGTTAAATATGCCTCTTATCTGTACATTATTCAATAATGGCAGAGACCTGTTTTCAATTTAATCTTCCAGAGCAGTGGAAGATAGGTAACGAAGCACTATTCATTCTTACCAAGAAAGATGGCAAATTTGAGAGGGGAAAAAAAATCATATATAGCAACCAGGACTGTAATTCTAGAAAACATCCTTGAAACCAGTTAAGATCCAAAATTCATCAAATAGCAAAAATCCAAGTTATCTAGTCTCAAACCTTGAGCCTTGGTGGAGCAGTGGGCTAACGCCTCCTTAAGTAACACCAGCTGCCTGCAATTAGTGCAGGTTCGAGTCCCACCAGGCTCAAGGTTGACTCAGCCTTCCATCCTTCCGAGGTAGGTCAAATGAGGACCCAGATTGTTGGGGGCAATTAAGCTGACTTTGTAATAATGCCGCTTGGGGTGTATGTGAAAGCCCTAATAAGCAGGCATATACATACAATGAAGGCTACTGCTAAGCTTGTAAGGCACCCTGAGTCTTCGGAGAAGGGCGGGATATAAAACAAACAAACAAACAAATAAATAAATAAATAAATAAATATAAATGGAATTTAAAAAAAACACAAGATGAAATGAGTTCAGCTTGTGTTTTTGTAATTCTGGAATATATGTGGAAGGCAGGAAAAGAATGTTGAACCAGAGATTCTAATAAAAATTCAGCAAAACCACTTGGAGTACAGCAGGTTAATTTCACTTTAACAGGTGCCTCTTGCTAACAAAATTAAGAATCTGGAATGGATTTTGTAATCACATTCCTCAAGCATATGGTAACTCTGCTGCCACTTGAGACCTTCAAAAGGAGAGAAAATGAGAGCAGAAACCAACTGTTATAATGTGGAACCTTCAAAACAAATGCTAAAATTACATTGCAGCTGACTGTCTGCAAATTAATGCTGGTCAAAATCAACAGCATTTTTATTATAGACAGGTAGTCCTCGAATTACAATCATATCTGAACCCGGAATTATGGTCGTAAATCATGAGGCTTATAGGTTGAGGCATCATCACATGACTGAGTCTGAAGTTACAAAGGTTTTGTTTACAATGGTTATTAAGTAAATGCTGCAGTCGTTAAGAGAGTCCATTTTCCCCAAGGGGTGATTTTTGCCACAACAAAGAAGCAAATGCCAAAAACTGGCAAAAAATTGTAGAAAAGTAGTCACATGACCTTGGAACGCTGCAAACAGCCATAAGAAGCTAATTGCCAAGCATCCAAAATACATTCATGTGACAGTGTTTTTGTGTATGTGTTTGTGTGTGTGTCTGTCGTAACTCCAAAAATGGATTGTAAGTAGCTCTGGAAGGGTCCATCATTAAGCGACCAGTCGTAAGTTGAGGACCACCTGTAGATGCCTATACAGGTAGTTCTCAACCTATGACCAGAAGTGACCCCAAACTTTCCGTTGCTAAGCAAGACAGGTGAATTTTGCCCATTTTTCAACCTGTCTTGCCTCAGTTGTTAAGTGAATCGCTGCAGTTGTTAACTTAGTAACACAGATCTTATGTGACTCTGGCTTCCCCATTGACTTTGCTGGTCGTAAAAGAGAAATCCCATGACCCCAGGGACATTGCAACCGTCATAAATATGAACCAGTTGGCAAGCATCTGAATTTTGATCGCGTGACCGTGGAGATGTGAAAAACTGTCTTAAGTCATTTTTCCGGTGCCTTTGTAACTTTGAACAGTCACTAGACCAGGGGTAGGCCACCTTGGCTCTTTTATGACTCGTGGACTTCAACTCCCAGAATTCCTGAGCCAGCATGGCTCAGCTTGGAAACTTCTCCCTTTCCCCTCAGCATGGCTGGCTCAGGAATTCTGTGAGTTGAAGTCCACCAGTCATAAAAGAGCCAAGGTTGCCTACTCCTGCACTAGATGAATGGTTGTTAAGTCGAGGATCACCTGTATTTCCCATTAGACCAACTGCAAGCATCTTCAGAGGTTTTCCTACCTGGAAGTAGTGCATGTCTAAAAGATGGCTGTGTACCACTGCAATATTAAGACGGCCACCATCTGCACCCTTTGATGTGTTAAAAAAAATTGCCTGTAACCATCTACCTGAACCATATCCATGCTTCTTTGGGGTCTGGGAATTGATGGGAGATAAAAGCTATGAAGTCACTGCTTTCACAAAAGAAAATGCCTGAATCTGAGATACGATATATATGCCTCGAGAGATTTTTGTAAAAGAAATAATAAATAATAAATAATTTAAGAAAATGCCTTTATATTCTGGCAGGGGCCATGCAAAGCTAGTGAATTTAAAATCGGCACTGTATTTATAAAACCAAATAATCGCCGTTCGTTGGTGAAAGGCAGAAATCTGCCTTTTGATTCCTGTCCTTGTGTAAATATTTTGGCAATACCATCTTTCTTATGAACGGTGCTCGTGTTTTTATGAAAACGCAACTCTCAAAGAAAGTTTACTTACATGAAAAACTGGGAACCATTCGTATGTTTCCCTCTGTTTGCCATTGACAAAAGAAAGGCTCGGTCGTGTTTCAAAATAAAGTTTTCATCTGTTTCAAAAAAGGAGACAAAAGAGAGACAAATCAACCTCCCCCTGGCATTTAGACCCTTTACAAGTATCAGTCATGAAGAATTACCCCGTTGGGCAGTAAAAACTCAAAAACAATCTATGCCATTAATTAGAAGGTTTGCACGCAAGCAATCGTTGAGCAGCCTTTAGTCAAGAATATTTGGAAGTTTCAATTATTACAAGCCACTTTACCATTTCTTAACCGCTTTTGTGAAATCTCTGGCTGTTCTTCCAACATTGCAGAGATTTCTCCAGCCCTGCTATTAAAACAGATTTCCTTTAGCTGCAGAATGGGCAGGTCTCATGCAGCTCCATGGAACTAGTATATATTCCTTTGGTTCAACCATCGACTGACCAGTTAAGAACTAGCATCTCAATGAATGTTTCCACGAAATAAGGAAGTTCAAATTTCCTTTGCGAAAAGACAACATACCTTGAGTTTAAATAAATATCTTTGTAGACCAGTGCTTCTCAATCCTGGCACCTTTTAAGCTGTGTGGACTTCAAATCCCAGAATTCCTCAGCCAGCCATGGTGAATTCTGGCAGCTGAAGTCCACATGTCTTAGATTTGCCAAAGTTGAGAAACACTAGTGTAGATACTCCCTTAATGTTAATCAACTAGCAATAAGGTAAGAACAATTCCAAAGCATTTTCTCCAGTAATCCATAGGCTAAGAATCGCTAAAAGGTAAAGGTTCCCCCCCACATGCGTGCTAGTCATTTCCGACTCTAGGGGCCGGTGCTCATCTCCGTTTCAAAGCCGAAGAGCCAGCGCTTGTCCGAGGATGTCTCCGTGGTCATGTGGCCGGCATGACTGGATGCCAAAGGCGCACGGAACGCTGTTACCTTCCCACCAGAGTGGTCCCTATTTTTCTACTTGCATTTTTACATGCTTTCGAACTGCTAGGTTGGCAGAAGCTGAGATGAGTAACAGGCGCTCACTCTGTTACGCGGCACTCGGGATTTGACCCGCCAAACTGCCGACCATCTGATCGACAAGCTCAGCGTCCTAACCCACTGAGCCACCGTGTCCCTTAAGAATCGCTAGCATGCAATAAAATTGGGTTGGATCAGAAAACAGAATCCCCTTACCAAAAAGCCTCTTTCTTTGAACTGGACAGACAAAACCACTCTGACTCCTTCACAAAACTAATTAAACTAGTTATGTGCGGTTCTGGTGCTTTCTTGAGCTTGGTGATTTTCCGGTAGACGTCTTATGACCCAACTAGGTATCATCATAAGTCCTAGAAGCCCACTCCCTTCTACTGCTGATGATGTTTCATGCAATGTCTGCAAGAAAACCATCCAGCTCAGAGACCAGCAAGGACTCCACATTTCAACCCTGAGCTACAAATATTCCATCGATAATTAAATTATGATTTGTTTGTTTAGGTAATTCTCAACTACAAACAGCTACCAACAAAACACGTTGTTGTTTTTTCAGCTTCAGAGTGGAAAAATCTCATTTTACAACATGCTGTTATGATGATGATGATTGTGAGTCTATTGTGGCAGCTTTAATTGAATTTTATTAAAAGCGTAATAATTGTACAGTACCAGGACAGTTGTACTTACCTAATTCAAAATCTTAGAAGAACCAAAAACCTTTACAATACAGATTGGCAAACAGAAGAGTAATTGCTGTTGTATTCTATGATTAAGTACTTTTAGAATATAACTTTTGTACAAAGCAGCTCATTTAGAAAAGGTTATTCTTTTCTACCTAAGTACGTTCAGGACACATTCAGAACCAACGTAACAAGAAAAAACTGCTCGGTATCTGATTTACAATCCAACACTTTTAAAATACGCCCCAAATAATTGAGAAGACACATACAAACCTCAAAAAGGGCAGGGAAAAGGAAGGGAGCACCTGAGTTGAAAGACAAGTAGGTGACATCCCAAGGACGTCTTGGTCAAACCGAAGGCCATCTTGGGCCTCTCAAACTATTTTGGGGCTGCTCTCCAAAGCTACATGGACCCAGCCACAAATTCATTAACAGCTGACCAAAGATTTATTAGGAAGGGTGCAGGGGAACAAATTTGAATTTGTGTTGAGCTTTTGTGTCTTACCTTTTCATTTTGCAAAAGATCACATTCTCTATAAACAAAAGAATATGTTGACAGTTTTAGGCAGGAACACAGGAGTTGGCATGAATCAAGTTGGCTAGCCTCCATGCTGAAGTCAAGTTTTAACCACTACAATAGCCGCCGTAAACTTTTGACGGTTAACGCTAACATTTACAGTCTTAAGAATTTTTTTTTTAAAAAAAACCTCTCATGCACACAGAGAATATCCATGCAATATTATACTTTCATGCAAGAGGAGCTATATAAACCTGGTTACGAAAAGCTGAAATTGGAATTGGCAAAGCTGAAGCCACCGAGGTGTAAAGTAACTGCTTGAAGTTTACCTTTGAAGTATCCTCCGTAAATAGATTCGCCTCCTTTTCCGTTACCTAGCGTTAAGAAGGTAGAATGTAAAATCCTGAAAAGCGCCACTAATTTAATTAGTCACATTGCATGAAAGAAATCAGCAGCGGGCTCCTAATTCTAAATTACAGGTAAGTAGCAATTACAGGTAGTCCTTGATTTGCGACAATTGAGCCAAAGGTTTTTGTTGCGAAGCGAGACAGTCGCCCCGTTTAATGGATCTTTCTTGCCGCAGTTGTTAAGTGAATCACTGCGACTGATAAGTTACCATCATGGTTGTTAAGTGAATCTGGTTCCTCATTGACTTTGCTTGACAAAAGGTCGCAAAAGGAGATCACGTGAACCCCAGGATGCTGCCAGTTGCCAAGCATCCAAATTTTAATCATGTGACCATGGGGACGTTGCAACAGTCATGTGAAAAACTTTCCCAAGTCCCTTTACTCAGTGTTGCTGTAATTTTAGTCACTAAATGAACTGTTGTAAGTCAGGGACTACCTGTAGCACTAAATAATTTAACTAGTCACACAGCACATTTACCAGAGAGCAATTGGCCGTGAGATTCCTAATTCTAAATTACAGGTGGGTCACAATTAAGGTAGTTCTTGACTTATGACCACAATGGAGCCAAAAATTTCTGTTGCTAAGCGAGACAGTTGTTCAATGAGTTTTGCCCCATTTTGCGACCTTTCTTGCCACACTTAAGCGAATTACTGTTGCTGTTAAGTTAGCAACACAGTTGTTCAGTGAATCTGGCTTCCCCATTGACTTTGCTTGTCGCAGAAGCTGATCACATAACCACAGAATACTGCAACTGTCATAAATACAAGTCAGTTGCCAAGTGTCCGAATTTGATCAAGTGGCAACGGGGATGCTGCAATGGCTGTTAAGTGCGAAAAATTCCCATAAACCACTCTTTTCAATGCCCTCGTAACTTTGAATGATCACTAAATGAACTGTTGCAAGTTGAGGACTACCTGAAGTGTGAAATTTGATTTGAATGCAATTTATAAACTGATCCCAGGTTGAGTTTAACGCCTGCCCAAATTCACGCAGCGCAAGGCTAATAATGTGCACAAGGCTGAGGCTAGTGCACGGGCAGTTGCCACCGGCGTTTTTAAGTGCTCCTTAGATGGGCAATAGGGAGACACGGTTCCATTTGAGGAAAACTCAAAATCAGAAGAGGCTCATTTTTTTCAAGAACTGTAGTTGAGTACAGGTGATTAACAGGTGCGCCTTAGATACGGATAGCACGTAGATAGTCCTTGACATACGACCCATCACAGAGCTTGCCCATTATTAAGGTTGGTTTTCGTGGCACTTGTAAAACAAGTTGGCCACATGACCGACCTGATTTTAGTGTTCTTAAATGCTGTGACTGTGGGAGGCTGCCTTAAATGGGGTTTGTTGCGATCATGCGACTGCTGGACATCGGAGGTGGCGCAGTGGTTAGAATACAGTATTGCAGGCTAATTCAACTCATTGCCAGGAGTTTGAATCCTGACCGGACTCAGTCTTCCATCCTTGCAAGGTCGCTAAAATGAGGACCCAGATTGTTGGGGGTAATAGGCTGACTCTGTAAACCATTTAGAGGGCTATGAAGCACTATGAAGTGGTATAAAAGTCTATTGCTAAATGGGGTTGTGTTGTGACTGTGGGGAGGCTGAGCACTGAAACTTAGGATATGGTCATAAGTCCCCTTTTCCAGGTAGGTTGTAACTTCAAAAGTTCGCTAAGTGACCAGTGGTAAGTTGAGAACTTACTTTATCCTCTATTATTCTACAATATTTCATTAATAAGCATACAGTTGCAAGAAAAAGCATGCGAACCCTTTGGGACTACGTGGAGTTTTCCATGAATTGGCCATAAAATGCGCTCTAACGTCATGTAAGTCACAACAATAGAAAAACACAGTCTGCTTAAAATAATACTACACAAACATTAGCTGTTCTCATGTTTTAATTGAACATAAGATGGAAACATTCACAGTGCACGGTGGAAAAACTATGTGAACCTTTGGATTTGAACTGCCAAACTGCTGGCAGTCAGCGGTCAGCAGAATTAGCCTGCAGTGCTGCATTCTAACCACTGCACCACCACAGCTCTGATAACTTCTACGCCCAGGTGTTAAGATTTCCAGTTGGTAGAGCAGAGTACACAGGTAGTCCTTGACTTCGGATCATAACTGAGCCTAAAATTTCTGCTGCTAAATAAGACAAGTTGTTTAGTGAGTTTGGCCCCATTTCTTGCCAGAATCCCCACAAGCCTTGCGGCTGTTTCCCACCCCAGTGGGTCCCATACTGTCTTCCTCACTTCCTTCCAACCATCACTGGAACTCAGATCAAGGAAGAAGGACAGACTGTGATCCTGGAAGTGGACAACATTTTCCGAGATGCGACACTGAATTATGGTCATTTGGAAAAATGGGGGTCATTTCCTGGATGGCTCATCAACTTGCTTTGCCTCCCTAATCTGAGATCTTTTGAGAGATAAGCCCATGACGAGAGATGCAGGGTAAGGGTGAGTGGGAAGGGTCCCCATGGGGGGCTTCAGGCGTTGGCGGAAGGTCTGGGGAAGGGTCTGTGCTGCGTTTAATGACCCACAATTTGTTTAATGAGTGGACTGGGAAAAGCAGGAATGGAGGAGTCACAAGCGAGGTGATCATGTGACTTGCTTCTCTTAATGGCCATCAGGACTTAAAGAGCAGGCTCCATTACAGTAAGTCAAGGACTAATTGTAACAATATGGATGTGCAAGTTGCTCAATGTACACGCAACAATTTATGACCAAACTGCTACATGTAATAATAACCACAACGGTAATAACAATATTCAGGCTAAATTTTAGAGAGTCAGACGAGGACAGGATTTTACTTTACATAAAACTGTTAATTAGAATGTCTTAAAAAAAGGCCAGTGGTTTAATTCCTGACATAATATAATCTATTCTTTAAAGTTACCATTATTATAATGCAACATGAGAGCTAACAGCATATCCAAGCTATTTATTTTTCCCGAAAAGAGAAAAGGATCATTTACTGTAGATATTTAAATATATTCAAACATCTCATAATTTTTTTTGCAGGCAACTGATAAATTTGGGCAAACTTTTTTATTACAATGGAAAAAAACCCCTCCAATTTGGGGTGATGGATTAAGGTTAGGTCATTTCATCTACCTTCGCTAAAGTCTCCGCCTTGAATTATGAAGCTTTTAACCACGCGGTGGAAAGTTGAACCTTTGTAGCAAAGCTTTTTTCCAGTTGTTTTCCCAATTCCCTTTTCACCTATAAAGAGGAAATATATGTAAGGTCTTAGCAGTCTTACAAGCCATGATGTCCAAGAGAGGCGAACGAGTCAGATACTGTAACTTGGTCTTGTGTCACCCGTCACTTAAAGTCATAAGTGGTGACAATACTACAGGTATGTCCAGTTGTATCTCCTACACATAGCTGGACAAACATGACTTCTAAATAACCACCTACATTTGGCAGAGCTTCAGTGTTTCTATTCCAAATGGAAGATGCTACTACTACCAAACCTAAACACAGAGGTAGCCATTTTTGACTGCCAATTAAGACTTCATTAAATTTTAGCAGGATAAAGGTCTGTAGAGATTCTCAGTCATCCAGGTCATGGTTGTCCCAAAAATGTTTATCCTTGTTTAAGACGTTTCACTTCTCATTCAAGAAGCTTCATCAGTTCTGACTGAATGGTGGAGGATGGAAGAATTTATATTCCTTGTAATCATCTGTTTATTACAGAGTAATTGAGGTTACAGTCCTTTTAGCAGTTCCACACCCATTTGCACTATTTAGATGACCCTGAGGGCACAGATAAACTTCCAACTAGCCTCAACAGCTTTTTAATGACCAGCTGTCTGCAAGGAATATAAATCCTTCCATTCACCACCATTCAGTCAGAACTGAAGAAGCTTCCTGGATGAGAAGCAAAACATCTTCAAGGAAAAACAAAGTCAAGTTGCTTTTTGAAAAAGCACCTTTGGGATAGGAGGGTGAAGTATTGATAAGACTACATGTTTCACTGTTATCAAGTCAGTCAAATCCTTCGCCAATGCTTTCTTTTCCTGACATGGGGATTTCACCATACAGAAACATTCAGCACGGAGAAAGGTGGTGTTTAGAATTGCTTTGAATGGTGAAATGGGCAGCGAATGTATTTGATACCATCAGCATTGGAAAAAAAATCCCTATCGGCCAATTGTAGAAGGCAGCTTTACTTGGAACAGCTGACATCCTGCGACGATACCTTTCACACCACCAAACTTCCACATCTGCCTATCCCAGGTCCTCGGGAAGGATTCCAGAGGTGGACAAAAATGCCCAATCCAATCTGAACGACTGGTGACTGTGCGACGAACAACAATAATAATGGTTAAAAAGGATACAGGTAGTCCCTGACTCGTGACCACAACTGGGACTGGAATTTCTGTTGCTAAGGAGGTTGTTAAGTGAGCTGCACCCAATTTTTGCCGCAGTTGTTAAGCAGACCACTGCAATTGTTAAGTGAATCACACATCAATAAGCAAATCTGGCTTCCCCGTTGACTTTGCTTGTCAGAAGCCGGCTGGTAAGGTTGCAAATGGCGATCGTGTAACCCCCGAGATGCTGCAGCCATTATATGTCGGGTTGCCAACTGCCCAAATTTTGATTACGTGACAGTGGGGAATGTTGTGCTGGTTCTAAGTGCGAGAATCGGTTGTAAGTCATTTTTTTCAGTGCCGTTGTAACTCAGAATAGTCACTAAATGAATGGTTGTAAGTCAAGGACTACCTGTATGTGATCAGGACCCCACAAACAACTTAGTTTTTCCTACTTGTTGCTAGCTCTCCCACCTCTTTACTAGTAATGTTTAATGTCATTGATAAAGACATTGGTCAAACTGATTAGCTGTATTAACCATACTTTCCCACTGGTTGGCTGCTTCTCTCCAGGACTGTGCTGAAAAAAACATTGACACAATATAGATAGGATGTTAAAATTCCTGGGAACAGATGAAATTCCAGGTTCCTGGGTAGGGAAAAGGCGACTAACATCCAATACTGCAGTATAGCTCAACTAGATGTCTATGGAGATTGTTAGTCATCCAGATCATAGTTGTCCCAAGGTGCTTTTTCCAAGAGGCAACTGGATTTTGTTTTTCTTTGAAGATGTTCCCCTTCTTCAGAGCTGAAGAAGCTTCTTGGATGAGAAGTGGAACATCTTCAAAGAAAAATAAAATCCAGTTGCCTCTTGAAAAAGCAACTTGAGGTATAGCTCAACTCTGTAACTTTGATGCCCTGTATCAAATTTAACTCTGCAAAAAAAAACACATTCAGATATGACTAAATAATATTTAGACATTCCATTTTTATTCCTTTGTTCTAGCTCAGTGAGAGAGTACAGGCAGTTCTCGACTTACGACTACAATAACATTTCTGTTGCCCAACATTTCTGTTGCTAAACAAAACAGTTGTTAAATGGGTTTTGCCCCCTTTTACAATTGTTCTTACCAAATGTTGTTAAGTGAATCGCTGCAGTTGTTAAGTCACAGAGCTGTTAAGTGAATCTGGCTTCCCTATTTTTTTTTAATCCCATTTATATCCCGCCCTTCTCCGAAGACTCAGGGCAGCTTACAATCTAAAGCACAAATCAATGTGCTTAGCAATAGCCTTCATTCTATGTATATGCCTGCTTATTAGGGCTTCTTGGAAAGTTGCAAAAGGGAATCACATGACCCTGGGACATTGCAACCATCATAAAAATGAGTTGCCAAGCATATGAATTTTGATCACGTAACCCTGGGGATGCTGCAACGGTTGTTAAACTATCGTAAGTCACATTTTTCAGTGAAATTGTAACTTTGAATGGTCACTAAACGAACTGTTGTAAGTCGAGGACTATCTGTATACTATTCACTTTTGAAACAGGCTTCAGTCCATTCCCAACAGATATTTCCAAAAAGAGATCCTGCAATAAACATGCCCTAAGGGAAATTTATATTTGTTTATCAGAACAGACTAATACTTTGAAAAAAGGACTGCATTACAGATTTTTTTTTTAATCTGCTAAGCACAATTTCTGGCATCCAAGGAAGAAACAGGCAGCCACTGATGCCTTGTCTTTCTTTTCCGAGTGGCTCCAAAGATAATTCGGTATATTATTACAATAAAATCATAATTATTCACAACTTTAACAAAACATACCTGTGCATAGACAAAGGAAGTTTTTGCAAGTCCTTGGACATACATCAGAGAAAAGCTGAAATATGATACGACCAACTGGAATATAAATTAAAGTAGAATTACATCCCATTTTTACACTAGCCAACCAAAGCATATTGCAGCTTTTTTACAATTACTTTATTATACATTTAAACTGTGCTGTGAAAATTAGTACTACTTCTCATTTTTCAATTTATATGAACCTTCAGCTTTATCGGCCTGCCCTTTCCTTAAACCCCTACCTTACAGAAACTGCAACCCTCTTGCATTCTGCCTTCAGTAAAGACATGAAAAACAAGTGAAAGCCACAGCCGGAGAGCACTTAGAAATGCTTAGCGATCACTTTCATTTTCCACAAATGACCAGGTATTTTTATGTGCTCTAATTATAATCCTAGTCCCAAAATAACAATTTTGTAACATGTTGGAGCAAGTAAGTTGCAGTGAGAATTTCTAGAACAACAACAAAAAAGGAATCCTGATTGGTACCTATTTTCCAAACCCTAGAAATATGATTAAGTATGTATGTGATTTATACCACAGACACAAACACAAAATATGTACAAGAACTGGTCAAAATTCACTTTTTCAGTGCTGTTATAATTTGAAGAATAATTAAATGAATGGTTGTTAAGTTGAACACTACCTGTAAAGTGACAAGCTTGGTCTTTTGACAGCAGGCATGCAGTATATTGTGGTATCTTTTTGTACATTTATTTATCTCCTGTCTTTATTATTTTTATAAATAACTCAAGGCAGCAAATATACCTATTACTCCTTCTTCCTCTTATTTTCCCTACAATGTCAACCCTGTGAGGTGGGCTGGAGTGAGAGAGAGGTCTGCTTTTCATGCCTAAGGTGAAACTAGAATTCAGTGTCCTAGTGATTGGCCTGAGGTCTCCCAGGCGGCTTTCATACCTCAGGTGAGACTAGAATTTACCATGTCCTGGTGATTGGCCCAAAGTCACCCAGCCTGCTTTCATGGTTGGGACTAGAACTCCCAGTTTCTAGCCTGGTGCCTTAAAGCTTAAGACCAAATATTGCTTTTATTATGTATTGTTTTGTTTCTGGTCTTATTTGTCTGTATAAGATCCCTTTAGTCACTATTTGAAATGAGAAGCTATGCTTATTTAAGTTTTTCCCATACTTTCAGCTAAAAGGAGTAACAATTTCACTGTTATACAAAGAAGCCTATTTCGGTGTCAGTTATCTAAATGCAAGTGATACATTTCTATGTTTTATATATTTACTTAATATATGAAACACATTTACAAAATAGAAAAAGTATCACATTTGGATAACTGACATGAGAATATGCTTCTTTGTATAACAATGTAACAAAACCTTACACCTTTTAGCTGAAACTACAGAACCAGGATATTTAGAATACAAAAATATATGGACTCATTTTAAGTGTTTCTAACGCTTGAATATTCAAAGCAACTTGATATATGAAAATAAAACACTTGCCTAGCATTCATAAAAAATGATTATAAACCTGAAACCAGCACATCAAGGAATTATCCAGGGACCGCAGGACAGAAATCATAAAGGCAGGACAAGGGGTTTTTTGACAGCAGAGCTTTTCGAACTTGGAAACACTTGGATGCATCCCACATTGTACTTATCAAAATGTTGAGTTGAAATACAGAGAAATGGTTACCTTCTTCCATCCACTTCTAAATTTTTAAGAAAGATTATCAGAAAATGTATTTAATGTCACTTTTTTTTTCCTACTTATTGGACGCGAGGCTGAACTGGCTGCAACAGGTGTCACCTCATTCATTGTCAGGCTTGATTTGGCTAATCTCACTCATTTGATAATAATAATAATAATAATAATAATAATAATAATAATAATAATAATAATAACAACAACAACAACAACAACAACAACAACAACAACAATAATAAAGAAGAAGAAGAAGAAGAAGAAGAAGAAGAAGAAGAAGAAGAAGAAGAAGAAGAAGAAGAAGAAGAAGAAGAAGAAGAAGAAGAAGAAGAAGCTGTTGCTAATCAGGAATTAAATCCAAATTTCGCTATACCATCACTGTATTGTATGCAATTAATCCTGGTTTATTTGTTGATACAACAAAAGGCTATAAGAAACAAACAAACCACATCATCATGATGAAAGGGAGAATAACAGAATTGGAAGGGACCTTGGAGGTCTTCTAGTCCAATTCCCTCCTCAAGCAGGACACCTATACCATTCCAGACAAGTGGCTGTCCAGTGATGGAGCACCCACAACTTTGGAGGGAAGCCATTCCACTGGTGAATTGTTCCTAGTAAATTTCTCCATTGTTCTAGGTTGCTTTGCTCCTTGATTAGTTCCCATCCATTTTTTTCTTGCCCTGCCTTATGGAGTTTAGAAAATAGGTTGACCGCCTGTTCTTTGTGGCAGCCCCTCAAACAGTGGAACACTGCTATCACATCACTCCAGTACTTCTTTTCACTTTGCATTGCTACTCTGAAATACTATTTGACCATGTATAAAAATAGCACATAACCACGAAAATTCAAGTGATCGGTGCATAAAAGAGGGCTGTACACAAAATCTAACAATGAGAAGCATTCATCTCCGCAAGCATGAACTCTAAGGTATCGTGATACAAATATTCTTATAGACAGAGCCCTCAAACCTTACCTGGTTCTCGATTAATTTCGATATCAAAGAAGCACTGGGGGCGATCCTCTGCCCCCATGGTGTTAGGATGCCCTAGTGCCCACTTCTTTACCACCTTCAGGAAAACAGAAGCATATCAAAACTTAAATATTGGCTGAATCTTAGAGGCACAGAGAGAACTATTTATATGATTAAAAATGCCCCACCCAGATCCTGAAGGAGCCAATAAAATTCAGTACCAAAAGTTTCACGTCATTCAAAGGAATTATAATTGCTATTGAGGACTAACTATAAGTAGTCCTTAAAGTACATCCACAACTGAGTTCAAAATTTCTTGCTGCTAAGGAAGACCATTGTTGAGTTTTGCCCCATTTTTCGACTTTTCTTGCCACAGCTGTTAAGTGAATCATTGCAGTTGTGATCCTGGGACATTTCAACTGTCATAAATATGAGCCAGTTGTCCAGGGTCTGAATTTTGATCACGTGACCATGGGGATGTTGCAACAGTCAAGTGTGGAAAAAACGGCCATAAGTCCCTTTTTCAGTCCCTTTGAATGGTCACTAAATGAACTGTTAAAAGTCGAGGACTATCTGTACAGTGTCTCTGGGCTTCTTACAATATAATAAAAAAGCAGAAAAAGTACAAGGAAAGAATTAAAATTAGAAAAATTAAATAGAAAATTACATTTCACATAATCTCCATATTCTACACAGGAACTGAATGGGAAATAATACATTTACATGTTTTATAAATGCACTATATATTTATTGCACATATGATGCATACAATAAGTATGCATTATTTGCAATCATAATCATTGGTTGCATGGTCAAATGTTGAGCGTTTCTGTCCCTTTTTCTTATTTCTTAACTAAAAGGGAGAGAATTTAAATATTCTAAGATATGAAAATAAATTACTCCTGTTTCCTTTGGATTCTATTTAAAGGAAAAATAATAATAATAATAATAATAAATTGGCAAGCGTAGGGAGGTGTAAACTGTCCCACTCCCCCTTTCCTCGGGCCAAGCCTGGCTGGGGATGATGGGAATTGGAACTTTTTTCCTCGTGAGATGAAGAGGGAAGCTGAGTCTCCTGAAAAAGAGCGGCCGGGAAGAGACAGATTCTAATAAGGAATGTGTGAAGAGAAAAACACCTACTCGGGTTCCACAAGCATTGGCCGCACTCCTTCAAGAGGACTAGCGCCTTTTTGGTCAAAGGGCTTTCAGCTCCCGAAGGAGCCCCACCAGGGTCGTTACCTGGCTGTGCCGGAGCTGCTCGGTCAGTCCTCCGCGCCCGCCCGCTTCCGGTCAGCCCGGCTCGCGGCCAAGTACTTCGGCCCGAAGCAGCCGCAACAAGCACCCAGCAATAGCGCCATTAACGGAAACCCTCTGAGGGGACGACGAAGGGCGGGGCCGAGGCGCGCGAGTACGCACGCGCGCTCCTGTTTTGAGGCCCGCCCTCGGGATTTCTTTCCATTCGATTGGCCTTTTCCGAACAGCCCCGCCCTCGGCGCGCGCGCCTCCGCCGCCTCCACCCGCTCTCGTCGGGCCACGCCCACCCTCCCTTTTTTTCCCTTTTTTTTTAAGCCACCGAAAGAGGGCGGGGCACCCGACCAGCGCGCCTCGCTCCCTCTTTCCCTTCCTGTGTGCGAGCGCTGCCCCGCCCAAAGCTTCGAGGGGAGGAGTCCAAACCGAACCAAGCCACAACAATAGAAAAAGGCTGGTCGATTTGAACTCTCGCGAGATCGCTTCTCGTTCCTCGGCCCGCATGCTTTGAGGATGTGGCACTTGGCCTCTGGCCGTGAGGGAGGTTGGATATCTTGCTCGAGGTCGCCTTGAAAAATAACCGTTTAAATTAGCTCTTTCAAGTATCCTTACCGTCGATCAAAGCCGCAATAAAATAACGTCTGTACCCTGTAGGCAGTTATTTCCTGCTACTTGTTTGCATTTTTGCCTTCAATAGGCTATGCTTAGTGGTGTTTTCCTTCAGAGGCAGCCTGCTTCATCCCAAAATTAAATGCGAATTATGCAGACAGTTACAAAATCAGAGCAAAAAACAATTCAAGAGTAGGAAGAGGCTTGCTACATTGCAGAATTCCCTTTAATTTTTGGACATATTTCTGAACTTCCTCTTAAAACAAGTAGTCCTCAACAGTTCATTTAGAGTCCGTTCAAAGTTACACCACCAATGAAAAAAAGTGGCTTACACTGTTTTTAACACGACTTGCCACATTCCCATGGTCACTTGAACAAAATTCAAATATTTGTGATGGTTGCAGTGTGATCCCCTTTTGCGACCTTCTGACGCAGTCAATATGGAAGCTAAATTCACTTTACAACCTTGCTATTACCTTAGCAACTGCAGTGATTCAAGAAAAGTTGTAAAATGAGGCAAAACTCACTTGACAAATGTCTCCCTCGGCGACAGAAATTTTGGTTGTAAGTCCACGATTCCCTGTATTTGGATAGGAAACCACAAAGAAACCCACAAGTTGTATGCTAGAAAGTTGGGGGGAAAAACTCAGAAAAAGAAAAACGACAAACCAGTCTGTATTATTGCTGAGGAAATTACATGGATGTAATTAAGAGAGACTATTTTTTGATGTAATTCAAACTTAGCTTATTTGTGAATCATTTGATTGGTATTATGGAAGTCATGGTCTCAGCTATAGGTCCTCAGATTACAACTGCAGTTTGGGCCAGAAGCAAGGCAGTCGTTCAATGACTCCAATTTTATGATTTTTTTTGCCACAGTTGCTAAGTATACCACTACAGTTGCTAACTGAATCACAGGGGTGTTAAGCAAATCCATCTTCCCCTTTCATTGTTGGGTGCTGAGAAGGTCAAAAATGGCGACTGCTTGAACCTGGGATGCTGCAATTATCTTAAATACATGCAGATTGCCAAGTGCCCAAATTTTGATCATGTGACTGTAGGATTGTAAGGGTGAGGAACGGTCATAAGTCATTATTTTCACTGCTGTTTTAACTTTGAATGGTTGTTAAATGAATGGTTGTAAGTAAAGGACAGCCTATATTTCACATCAGGAGTGCTATGAATATCAGATCATAAACGCTTCATATTCAGAGCTTAACAGGTTAAGAATTTTACGCAGATGCTGAAAAAATAATATTTGTCTTTGGAATGGAATATTCCAAAATAAATGTATTTAAATAAGGTATCCCCTTCATGGATTACTGCCTTGTCGTGGCGAAGGGGCTTGCGTAATTCAATGAAGCTATGAGCTATGCTGTGCAGGGCCACCCAAGACGGACAGGTCATAGCAGAGAGTTCTGACAAAACGTGATCCACTGGAGAAGGAAATGGCAACCCACTCCAGTATCTTTGCCACGAAAACCCCATGGACAGCACCAAAAGGAAAAAAGATATGACTCTGGAAGATGAGCCCCTCAGGTCGGAAGGCGTCCAATATGCTACTGGGGAAGAGCAGAGGGCTAGGACTAGTAGCGCCAGAAAGAATGAAGCGACTGGGCCAAAGCCGAAAGGATGCTCAGCTGTGGATGTATCTGGTGGTGAAAGGAAAGTCCGATGCTGTAAAGATTTTTTTCTCCATAGGAACCTGAAATGTAAGATCCAGGAATCAAGGCAAGCTGGACATGGTCAGATAAGAGATGACGAGACTGAACATTGATATGTTAGGAATCAGCGAGCTAAAATGGACAGGAATGGGTAAATTTAATTCAGATAACCATCAGGTATACTACTGCGGGCAAGAATCCCTCAGAAGAAATGGAGTAGCCTTCATAGTCAATAAAAGAGTAGGAAAAGCAATACTGGGATACAATCCTCAAAATGACAGAATGATCTCAGTTCAAATCCAAGGCAAACCATTCAATATCACAGTAGTCCAAGTCTATGCCCCAACCACCGGTGCTGAAGAGGATGAAATTGACTGGTTCTATGAAGCCCTACAGCACCTTATAGAACTAACACCAAAAATGATGTCCTTATCATCATGGGGGATTGGAATGCTAAAGTAGGAAGCCAAAAGATAACCAGAATAACAGGCAAATTTGGCCTTGGAGTACAAAATGAAGCAGGGCACAGGCTGATAGAATTTTGTCAAGAGAATACGATGGTCATAGCAAACACTCTTTTCCAACAACCCAAGAGACGGCTCTATACATGGACATCACCAGACGGTCAACATAGAAATCAGATTGACTATATGCTCTGCAGCCAAAGATGGAGAAGCTCTATACAGTCAGTAAAAACAAGACCAGGAGCTGACTGTTGCTCAGACCAGGAGCTTCTCATTACTAAATTTAGGCTTAAACTGAAGAAAGTAGGGAAAAGCACTAGACCACTCAGGTATGAACTAAATCATATCCACGATGAATATAAAGTAGAGGTGACAAATAGATTTAAGGAATTAGATCTGATAGAGTGCCTGAAGAACTATGGACAGAGGTTTGTAACATTGTACAAGAAGTAGCAACTAAAACCATCCCAAAGAAAAAGAAATGCAAGAAAGCAAAATGGCTGTCTGAGGAAGCTTTGCAAATAGCTGAGGACAGGAGGGAAGTGAAATAGCTAGAAGAGATAAGAATGCCTTCTTAAATGAACAGTGTAAAGAAATAGAAGAAAACAATAGAATAGGGAGGACTAAAGATCTCTTCAAGAAAGTTGGAGATGAAGGGAACGTTTCATACAAAAATGGGCAGGGACCTAATAGAGGCAGAAGAGATTAAGAAGAGGTGGCAAAATTACACAGAAGAACTATACAAGAACGAGCTTAATATCCCTGATAACCACGATGAGGTGGTCACTGACCTTGAGCCAGACATCGTAGAATGTGAAGTGAAGTGGGCCTTAGGAAAGCTGAACAAAAACAAAGCTAATGGAGGTGACAGTATTCCAGCTGAGCTATTCAAAATCTTAAAAGACAATGCAGTAAAAGTGCTACACTCAATTTTCCAGCAAATTTGGAAAACTCAACAGTGGCCACAGGATTGGAAAAGATCAGTTTACATTCCAATTCCAAAGAAAGGCAGTGCCAAAGAATGTTCAAACTATCGCACCATTGTACTCATTTCACATGCTAATAAAGTTATCCTTAAAATTGTGCAAGCTAGACTCCAGCAGTATGTGGATCAAGAACTACCAGAAGTACAGGCAGGATTTCGAACAGGCAAAGCAACTAGAGATCAAATTGCCAACATACGCTGGATCATGGAGAAAGCTAGGGAGTTCCAGAAAAACATCTACTTCTGCTTCATTGACTATGCTAAAGCATTTGATTGTGTGGATCACAACAAACTGTGGCAAGTTTTTAAAGAGATGGGAATATCAGACCATCTTATTTGTCTCTTGAGTTACCTATATGCGGGTCAAGAAGCAACAGTGAGAACTGGACATTGGTTCAAAATTGGGAAAGGAGTCTGGCAAGGCTGTATACTGTCACCCTGCCTGTTTAACTTATATGCAGAGCACATCATGAGAAAGGCAGGGCTAGATGAATCTAAAGTTGGAATTAAGATTGCCAGGAGAAATATCAACAACTTAAGATATGCAGATGATACCACTCTAATGGCAGAAAGTGAAGAGAAACTAAATAGCCTCTTGTTGTGAGTGAAGAAGGAGAGTGCAAAAGTTGGGCTGAAACTAAACATTAAGAAAATCAAGATCATGGCATCCGGCCCTCTCAATTCCTGGCAAATAGATGGGGAAGAAATAGAAGTAGTGACAGATTTTATTTTCCTGGGCTCCAAGATCACCGCAGACGGGGACTGCAGCCAAGAAATTAAAAAACACTCCTGTGGAGGAAAGCCATGTCAAATCTAGACAGCACACTAAAAAGCAGAGACATCACCCTGCCAACAAACGTACGTATAGTCAATGCTATGGTCTTCCCAGTTGCAATGTATGGCAGTGAAAGTTGGACCATAAGAAAGGCCGAGCGCCAAAGAATTGAGGCTTTTGAGCTATGGTGCTGGAGAAGGCTCCTGCGAGTCCCTTGGACTGTAAGGCGATCAAACCGGTCAGTCCTAGAGGAGATCAACCCTGACTGCTCTTTAGAAGGCCAGATCCTGAAGTTGAAACTCAAATACTCTGGCCACCTAATGAGAAGGAAGGACTCAGTGGAGAAGAGCCTAATGCTGGGAAAGATTGAGGGCAAGAGAAGAAGGGGACGACAGAGAAGGAGGTGGCTGGATGGAGTCACTGAAGCAGTAGGCGTGAGCTCAAATGGACTCCAGAAGATGGTAGAGGACAGGAAGGTGTGGAGGAACGTTGTCCATGGGGTCGCGATGGGTTGGACACGACTTCGCAACTAACAACAACAACAACAACAACAAAATAAGATCAAGAAATACTTGAAACTGTTGTTCAGGAGCTTAATTGGAAGAATATTTTGATTAGGAAGTTTAGTACTATGATGGTAAGAAACTTTCTCATTTAATTTTGTTGTGAGTTACACAATGACAATAAAGATATTCTATTCTATTTACAGTTGAACAAGGAGTCACATAAGAGCAAACTAGAAAGTGCTTGAAAAAAAAGGGGGGGGGAAACTTTTCTTTCCATCGAGTGACTTATTTTGAATCTCAGGAAGACATGAGAACAACAGGGATACAAGCTCACTCATTATCAAAGGTAATCTCTGACTTACAACCGTTCATTTAGCAACCGTTCAAAGTTAAAATAGCACTGAAAATAGCGACTTCTGACTGGCCCTCGCAGTTATGACCATTGCAGTATCCCCACGGTCACGTGACCAAGATACATGCGCTTGGCAACCAGCATGTATTTACAATGGTTGCAGCATCCCCAGGTTATGTGATCACATGACCCCAGGACAATGCAACTGTCGTGAATATGAGTCAGTTACCAAGTGTCTGAATTTTGGTCACGTGATCATTGGGATACTGCAATGGTTGTAAGTGTGAAAAACTATCGCAAGTCCCTTTTTCCAGTGCTGTTGTAACTTCTAATGGTCAGTAAACAAATGATTATAAGTCAAGGACTACTTTTATAGTGACTGTATTTTGGGAGGAAAAAAATGTTAGATGTTTTGTGCCAGCCATTGGCAGTTACCCAAAAAGGTCATCAGATGGAAGCAAAGAGGCTTCTTTGCTTCCACTGATGAGCCAGGGGTCTCAGACCCCTGCAGCCCCATTGGAGAGAGTGTTTTATAGTTAGGGAGGGGCCGAGACCCCCCATAAATACCTCTGCTCAGGGGCTGCTCTTAGCTTCTCATCTTTCTCTCTCTCTTGCATGCATTCTCTCTCTCTATCATACAAGCATGGATGCCTCCATGCCATATAGCTCTTTCTATATAACCTATCGATGAATAAAGCTTCATAATGATTGCATCTCTGCATCCTGCCTCTTTTACTTGGAAGCACCTTAACGGCCCATCGATCTCTCGTCAGACCTGCTTCACAAAAAAATAAAAGGCAAAGGTGAAAAAGGGGCAAATCTGAAAGAGGTTTGTCAAGGACAACAAAACACTCATTGTTTATGTTGATAACGTTGCTTGACAAAGGAAGATTCAAAAGCAAAGCCAAAGCAATCCATCAACTGAAAGGTCACTTTTTTGAAATAACAAATTGTTCTTTATAATAAAGGATATATGATCACTGTATTTATGGTAGAGATTTACATTGGCTGGAATCCAGTCATCACAATGCTGTCCGCTGCGGAGATAACATGTACATACAGCTTTTTAAAATTCATTTTTAATGCATTAACTGATAACAGAGTTGGAAGGGATCTTGGAGGTCTTCTAGTCCAGCCCCTTGCTCAAGCAGGAGATCTTATACCATTCCAGACAAATTGTCTGTTCTGTTTTTCAAAACCTCCAGTGATGGAGCACCCACAACTCCTTAAAGACAAGCCATTCCACGGATTGTTCTCACAATCAGGAAATTTTTCCTTAGTTCCAGGAATTGCTTCTCTCCTTGATTAGTTTCCATCCATTGCTTCTTCTCCTGCCTTCTGGAGGAGACATGGACCGCTCCTCTTTATGGCAACCCCTCAAATACTGGAAGACTGCAGTCACGTCACTCCCTAGTCCAGGGGTAGGCAACCTCGGCTCTTTTATGACTGGTGGACTTCAACTCCCAGAATTCCTGAGCCAGCCATGCTGAGGAGAAAGGGAAAGGTTTCCAAGCTGAGCCACGCTGGCTCAGGAATTCTGGGATTTGAAGTCCACGGGTCATAAAAGAGCCAAGGTTGCCTTCCGCTGCCCTAATCTTTCATCAGGCCGCTACGAAGCTGTCCACTTTGGTTCCAGAAAGACATTAGCTGGATTTACAGGGATTATATTTGTGCAATTACAGGTAGTTCTCAACTTACAATCGTTAATTTAGTGATCTTTCAAAGTGGCACTGAAAAAAATGACTTACCGTATGATCATTTTTTCATACTTATGACCATTGTGGCATCCCTGCGTTCACCTGATCAAAATTCAAACTCCCAGTGTCCTAGGATCATGTGATCCCCTTTTGTGACCTTCTGCCCAGCAAAATCAACTCCAAACAAAAGGATCCAGAGGGTATAAAAACCTACTCCCAACATGTGGTCAGTCCTTCTTTTCTGCCAGCCATCTTCCTGTCTGGTTCTCCTAAACTACAACCTTCTTCCCAAAGCAGTTGCCATGTTTATTCCCAGCTTGGATGAACTGTAATGAAGACTTTTCTTCCAATAGTTTGAAGTTGCAACTAGTTGGGTCGTGAAACATCTGCAAGAAAATCACCAAGCTCAGAGAGCACCAAGGACCCCACAATCGTCTTCCTCCTCCTCCTCCTCTCTGCAAACCCTTCTCCCTTTTAGCACTGATGAAGTTACCTAATTGGGACAAGAAACATCTGCAAGAAAATCACCAAGCTCAGAGAGCATCAAGGACCCCACAATCGTCACAGTCCTCCTCCTCCTCCTCCCCTCGGCAAACTCCAATCCCTTCTAGCACTGATGATGTTACATAGTTGGATCATGAAACATCTGCAAGGAAACTACCAAGCTCAGAGACTACCCAGAATCCTTCAGTTATGTGTGATTTATCTAAAAAGGAGAATAATTTAGAAATAAAGGCTACCCAGATGTCTCCATGAAATGAACAAGAGAAGACTTTAACTGAAAAAAAGTTTACCTTGCTAATCCTGCATGGTTCTAAAATTAAGAAATGCCCTCCCTTGGGAAATGCATTTAGCCTTAACTTTTTTTAGAAAATGAATTAAGACACAGCTTTTTAATGAGCATTTATAAAAACATTTTTATATAATGTGTTTTTTAGGGTCCTACTTATTTTGGGCTGAATTTTGTATTATACTGTATACCTTGGTATTATACTGTATTATACTGTATATACTTGGTATTATACTGTATTATTATACTGTATTATACTGTATACCTTGGTGGAGCAGTGGGCTAATGCCTCCTTAAGTAACACCAGCTGCCTGCAATTAGTGCAGGTTCGCATCCTACCAGGCTCAAGGTTGACTCAGCCTTCCATCCTTCCGAGGTAGGTAAAATGAGGACCCAGATTGTTGGGGGCAATTAAGCTGACTTTGTAATAATGCCGCTTGGGGGGGTGTATGAAAGCCCTAATAAGCAGGCATATACATAGAATGAAGGCTACTGCTAAGCTTGTAAGCCGCCCTGAGTCTTCGGAGAAGGGCGGGATATAAATGGAATTAAAATAAAATAAATAAATAAATAAAATTTCCAATGAATTCTTTCATATATGGTATTTAACTGCCCAGCTTGAACACCAGCATCAGTCTTGGAAAAACAGCACTGTGTGACAGACATTAGAAATGCTAAATTTATGTGGTATTATCAGGTCTGCTTCTCTCAGCTGTGTCATCAGAAACAAAGGCCTCTTTTCAATAAGATCAAATGCCAAATAAAGTTCTTGAATCCATTGTGCGGAATTGCAGAAACCTGCTTCAAACTTTTTTTTTTAATATAAAGGCCACATTGCAAACAAATAAGATAATACAGATAGTCCTCAATTTGCAACCATATTCCAGGCCAAAATTTATGTTGCTCAGCAATACTGTTACTCAGTGAATTTTGCCCCATTTTAAGACCTTTCTTGCCAAAGTTGTTAAGGGAATCACCGCAGTTGCTAAATTAGTAGCATGGCTGCTAGTGAACCAGGCTTCCCCACTGATGTTGCTTGTCAGAAGGTTGCAAAAGGGGATCACACTGCAACTGTCATAAATGAGTCAGAAAAAGAAGAAAAAGGAACAGGAAGAAAAAGGAAAAACATAAATTTAGAGGATGGATGGATGGAAGGAAGGAAGGAGAGAGAAAAAGGAACGGGGGAAGGAAAAATGTAAAATGAGAGGAAGGACGGAAGACTGAAAAGAGAAAAAGGAAAGGAACAGGGAGGAAGGAAGGAGAGATATAACATTAGAGGGAGGGAGGGAGGAGAGGGAGGGAGGAAAAAAATCTAAATCTATTATTTTCCATCCTGACAAGCTAGGGAATTCTGGGAGTTGAAGTCCATCCTTCTTGAAGTGACCAAGGTTGAGAAACACTTATCTAAATATACAGTACATCACAATAATAGGGAAACCCTGAGAGCTTTGGATTTCCTGAGGGGGGAAAAAAAAAGAAAAAGCAATTTTCATCTCTCGAGTAAGGGGCGGACAAAATGCACCTCTCAATCATTTGCACTTTTGTATGTCTCTATGGTCGGTCTCGTTAAAGCTTATTATAAGGCAGGAGTCCTCAACCTTGGCAACTTTTAAGACTTGTGGACTTCAACTCCCAGAATTCCTCAGCCAGCCCTGAGGCATTCTGGGAGCCGAAGTCCACAAGTCTTAAAGTTGCCAAGGTTGAGGAGCCTTGTTATAAGGCTTCTCCCTTCCTCGGAAAGTGGGCGGGACCCCGTGACTCTCCCCCTCTAGCCTCTCTATGATGCCCGCGGACGTTCTGGCCGCCGACGTCTTCTCCGTGACCGGAAGTGGGCGTGGCTGGGGGGGTTTGTTATGATGGCAGCCCGTTCCGACGCGGCGGCGAGTCCTGAAGCAAGAGAGGCGAGGTGGGAGCGTCGTCGAGCGGCGGACCGGGGCCTCTTTCTTCTCCCGGCCTGAGCGGGCCCGGGTCTGGGCCTGGGTTCAGAGCGGGAGGGGAGCCGGAGTTGAATGGGCTCGCAGGGTGCCCTTGTTGCAGCCTACCTCGCCCGGGTGTTGTGAGGGCGGTTTTGGGGTGTGTGAGGCGAAACCAGGTCTATTGGGGGGGGGAAGAGGGGGAAAGAACCACCATGCCTTCCTTGGCTGCAACCAGTGCGCATGCGCGGCTTAGCTTAGCCCTGGGTCCAAGGGAGAGAGCCTCCCCCCCCCCGCAAGGGCTGGTCTGCCAATCAGGGAAGGCCTCCAAGTGCGACCCAAAAGATCATTAATTAAAAAATTAATAGTATTAATAAAAAACAAACATCAGATTGATTTGGAATTTGGCTATATTGTTGCTGCTTGGGGTTGTGTGGGGGTGTTGTTTAAAAAAAAATAGATGTTTATTATATGGTGGGGCTTTTAAAAATGCTGGCAAGTGTCCTCCCCCCAACTCACCAAATCATTTATTTATTTATTTTATTCCAAGCCAAATTATCTATTTCTTAAACCAATGGACAGATAGGCCTCTACTTACTCACTTACTTATTTATATGTTTATTCCAAGCCAAATTATCTATTTCTTAAACCAATGGACAGATAGGCCTCTACTTACTCACTGTAAGCCGCCCTGAGTCTTTGGAGAAGGGCGGGATATAAATGGAATTAAAATAAATAAAATAAACTTACTTATTTATATGTTTATTCCAAGCCAAATTATCTATTTCTTAAACCAATGGACAGATAGGCCTCTACTTACTCACTGTAAGCCGCCCTGAGTCTTTGGAGAAGGGCGGGATATAAATGGAATTAAATAAAATAAACTTACTTATTTATATGTTTATTCCAAGCCAAATTATCTATTTCTTAATCAATGGACAGATAGGCCTCTACTTACTCACTTACTTATTTATATGTTTATTCCAAGCCAAATTATCTATTTCTTAGACCAATGGACAGATAGGCCTCTACTTACTCACTGTAAGCCGCACTGAGTCTTTGGAGAAGGGCGGGATATAAATGGAATTAAAATAAATAAAATAAACTTACTTATTTATATGTTTATTCCAAGCCAAATTATCTATTTCTTAAACCAATGGACAGATAGGCCTCTACTTACTCACTGTAAGCCGCCCTGAGTCTTTGGAGAAGGGCGGGATATAAATGGAATTAAAATAAATAAAATAAACTTACTTATTTATATGTTTATTCCAAGCCAAATTATCTATTTCTTAAACCAATGGACAGATAGGCCTCTACTTACTCACTTACTTATTTATATGTTTATTCCAAGCCAAATTATCTATTTCTTAGACCAATGGACAGATAGGCCTCTACTTACTCACTGTAAGCCGCCCTGAGTCTTTGGAGAAGGGCGGGATATAAATGGAATTAAAATAAATAAAATAAACTTATTTATATGTTTATTCCAAGCCAAATTATCTATTTCTTAAAACAATGGACAGATAGGCCTCTACTTACTTATTTATATATTTATTCCAAGCCAAATTATCGATTTCTTAGACCAATGGACAGATAGGCCTCTACTCACTTACTTACTTATATATTTATTCCAAGCCAAATGATCTATTTCTTAAGCCAATGGATGGGTAGTTCTCAATTTGTTGAGCAACTGTTTAAAGTTAGAACAGCACTGAAAAAAAATATGGTTTTTCACACTTACGACCATGGTGGCATCTGCACGGTCACATGATCAAAATTCAGATGCTTGCAAACTGACTCATATTTACGATGGTTGCAGGGTCCCAGGGTCACATGATCCCTTTTTGCAACCTTCTGACAAACAGAATCAATGGGGACAAGCCAACCATATTGCTAACTTAACAACTGCAGTGATTCGCTTAGCAACTGTGGCAAAAAAAACCCATCGTAATATGGGGCAGATCTCGCTTAATAACTACCTTGTTTAGAAACAGAAACGTTTGGCTCAATTTTGATCATAAGTCGAGGACTACCTGTAAATTTATTTTAAGAAATAATTTTGGGACATTTCAGGGTCGGAGGAGGTTGAATAGAGGTTTATTTCAACTGTCTGAATGGAAGTTATTCCAGGACAGGGAGGGAAACCAAAGATTGCAGTGACACTTTGGAGCAGGGTCAGAATCTTGGGCAACGTGGTGTATGCATCATAATCTTTTTTTAACCCTGAAAGATTAGATAAAAGCAATTATTCTGCTTGGCAAGCTTTGCGGTTTGGAATCAAACTATTTTCTTTACGGGTCATTTATTTAAAAAAGAAATATCCACAGTACAATTACTTACTGGGTATGCTTATTTATTTCTTTATCGTTTTTATTATTTTTATAAACAAAGCAGAGGAGATATTCAATACTCTTTATGTATTCAAGATGGACAGTGATTAATATTTATATGTTACTTATATGTAAGGGTGATGGTGTTGTTAGTTGCGAAGTCGTGTCCGACCCATCGCGACCCCATGGACAACGTTCCTCCAGGCCTTCCTGTCCTCTACCATCTTCTGGAGTCCATTTAAGCTCACGCCTACTGCTTCAGTGACTCCATCCAGCCGCCTCATTCTCTGTCGTCCCCTTCTTCTATTGCCCTCAACCTTTCCCAGCATTAGGCTCTTCTCCAGTGAGTCCTTCCTTCTCATTAGGTGGCCAAAGTATTTGAGTTTCAACTTGAGGATCTGGCCTTCCAAAGAGCAGTCAGGGTTGATCTCCTCTAGGACTGACCGGTTTGATCGCCTTCCAGTCAAGGGACTCGCAGGAGTCTTCTCCAGCACCACAGTTCAAAGATGTAAGGGTGTAGGTCTATACATATGTTGTATATAATATGTTTTAAATGCGTGTTATGTAAGTAACACTTGAGAGCAAACAACTAAATTTCATTTTTAATGTGTGCCATTGTGCCCACAGGAAAAAAAAATGACAATAAAGGTTATCTAATCTACTACTCCCTCCTCCTATTTTCCCCACAACAACCCTGTGAGGAGGGCTGGGCTGAGAATGACCTGCGGATATCTTGAGAAGTTTAGCTTCCAAAATAGAGGTGGTCCTCAACTTACAACAATTCATTTAGTGACTGTTCAAAATCACAACGGCACTGTGACCGTTCTTCATACTTATGGACATGGGAAATCCAGATTCACTTAACAGCTCTGTTACTAACCTAACGTAACAGCAGTGATTCATTTAACAATGTGGCAAGAAAGGTTGTAAAATGGAGCAAAAGTCATTTAACAAATTTCTTACTGAGCAACAAATTTTGAGCTCAGTTGTGGTCGTAAGCCGAGGACAACCTGTACGTCCACAGTATGAAGTTCAGCTTATCTGTGGGTGGGTTTATCTGCAAATATACAGATAGTTATTTGTTTGTGACTGAAGTTACAACAGCACTGGAAAAAGTGACTTAACGATAATTTTTCACACTTCTGACCCTTTCAGCATCTCTGTCAGTCACATAATCAGAATTTGGATGTTCGGCCATCTGGCTTATGTTTATGACGGTTGCAGTGTCCCAGGGTCATATGATCACATTGTGGTAAGTCAGGGACTATTAGTACTTTGGATTGCTACATTGGGCAGAGAGTTAAACCTGATCAGTATATGACCCCCTTCTTCCTCTACAACAATTTCTGAATTGTAATTCTGTTAGGCATATGGTGTTAGCCTACAATGTTGGGTTGAAAATATATTAACCATAATGCTATGTCTTTAAGTTGTTAATTGGCCAATGGGTGTGTAAGTGTTCTCATGGCCATAAGAGGAAGCTAGGAACGTAGCTTCTCTCTCTCTCTGAATTCACTGATCTCTACTATTACTGTTTTTGCTCTGCTGTTGGTTTACTACTGTTGTAAACTTGAACTGTGTATTGACCTCTGGACCGGTAAGAAGACTTTGTAGTTTGGATTGCTACTTGGACTGTTGCTATTGTTTATGACTTGGACTGTTTATTTTTGACTGTGCATTTTTGTTTTTACACCACCTCAAAGTAAAATACTTTTTGCTTTTAGAACTCAGTGTATTTCTGTGTGTGACTTTTACTGCTCTCAGTGCCCTTCCTTGTCTGTGCAACTCTTTGGTAGCACAAGGAGACCTCTGCACAAACAAATTCCTTAACACTGGTTATGGGCCCAGGTCTGTACTGAGAGTAAGTACACACAGTATTCCTAGCTGAGTTTGTGTTAGCTTTTTGGTGTAAAATGGCACAGGAACTGTTGTCAGGCATCTCCTGGATAACCCGGTTGGATGGGACAAACTATGTTTCCTGGTCCACAAAATGCTGCTTGCTTTTGCGCAAGGAAGGACTATGGACTGTTGTAAATAACCCACCAGATACTACTGCTTGGGATCCAGATGACGAAGAGGATGCAAAGAAGTTAGACAACTTTAAACGTAGCAATGAGAAAGCTCTTTGCATTATTGGACTAACACTGAATGACCAGCAGCTTGTCCATATTCGTGGTGAGGAGTCTGCTGCTAGGTGTTGGGGTGTTTTGCGAAGGCTTTATGTTCGTGACAGTGTGGGTGCACATATACACCTTACACGTAAGCTGTTTAGGGCTCGTTTGCAGAAGAATGGAGATATGCTGACCCATTTAAATTACATGAAGGCAACTTTTCAAGAGCTTCATGAAAAGGAGCTGATTTTTTCAGAGTTGCATCAGGTCTACATTATTCTGTCATCTTTGGATGAGAGTTATGATGGGTATGTTTCTTCTTTGGAAGTCCTGACCAGAGAGGAACTGACATTGACTAACATTACTGGGAGACTGCTGGAAGAGTCCAGAAGGAGGCGTGACAGAGACCAGCTGAGAGAGACACAGCCACGAGAGGAGCAGCAATTTACCACTGCTTACAACGTCAAGAAATGTTATTCTTGTGGGGCTAGAGGGCATATAGCCAAATTCTGTAGAAAGGGTAAAAAACAGAATGTAAATAGCAGTGGGAAGGCTAAGAAGGGCATTGGTTTGGCTATTTCTGGTGAACCAACATCCAGAAACAATGAATTGTGGGTTGTTGATAGTGGGGCTTCACAATGCATTACTAAAGTGAAAGAGAGGTTTGTTAATATGAAAAACAGCAACCAATATGTTTCACTGGCCAATGGTTGGAGGATGAAGGCCTCTGGTGAAGGTAATTCCTATTGTCCATGCATTGATGAACAGTTACCTATGTTATATATACCTAAGCTAAGATTCAACCTGTTATCTGTAAGGGAATTGGTTAAGGTTGGGTTTGTGGTAACATTCAGAGGGGAGCAATGCACTATTGAGAGGAATGGAACCTGTGTAACTGCTAATTTGAAAAATGGTTTATTCGTTCTCACAAGTAACCAGGTTAGTACAGTTAAAGCTAACTCAATATGTGAGAACAAGAAGCCACATGATGAATGTATACATTTATTGCATAGGCGGTTAGGGCATGTAAACTTTAACTCACTACGTAAAACAGTGGAATTAGTAGAGGGAGTTAAACTGAAGCCATGTAGTAAGTATTTGAATTGCAATGCCTGTAATCAGGAAAAGAGCAAGGCAACTCCTGCAAACAGGATAAACGGCTTCAAAACAACTGTACCTTTGGAAGT
Organism: Vipera berus; assembly: GCF_964194415.1. Classification (NCBI taxonomy): domain Eukaryota; kingdom Metazoa; phylum Chordata; class Lepidosauria; order Squamata; family Viperidae; genus Vipera; species Vipera berus. The sequence continues at coordinate 128,901,767 of NC_138205.1, read as the reverse complement.
TGTGTTTGCTGATTTAATTGGACCCATGAAACCAAGTTTAGGAGGATCCTGTTATATTTTAAGTATATTGGACCACTACTCTCGTTATGGATTTTGTTATCTGCTTAAGTCAAAGGCAGACACTTTCCAACAATTTGCAAACTGGCTGAAGTTCGTGGAGAGAAAAACAAAGAGAAAGGTTTAGTGCATAATTACTGATAATGGTACTGAATTTACAAATAAGCGTTTTGTTGATATGTTACAATCAGCTGGTATTGAGCATAAACGTTCAGCCCCATATAGGCCTCAACATAATGCTTTTGTTGAGAGACGTGGGCAAACGTTACAAGCCATGATTAGAACCATGTTAAGAGATTCTGGCTTAACAGATAGACTGTGGGGGGAGGCAGCAAAATGTGCAAACCATGTTCTGAATATAGTTGTTAATACTTCTACTGGTAAAATACCATATACAATATGGCATGGTAGAAGACCAAACCTTGATTACCTGCACACATTTGGCACCCCAGCTTGGGTCCACATTCCTGCACAACTCAGGAGTAAAGGCCAACATAGGGCTAGGCAATTATACTTCGTAGGTTACGAAGCTAATCACAGATCCTATCGTTTCTGGGAACGGGGCACAACTAATGTATATAACAGTGCTAGTGCAAAATTCCTTGAGCACGTTGGTTGGGATAGGTTAGAGCAAGAAACTGTTAATACTGATCCTCTAGTGTTTGAGGACTCCTCTGATAACGTAACTAGTAATGATAATACATCTCCTGTAAATATAAAGGATGAAGAGGAGATAGGGGAGATAATAGATGAATCAGAGGAAGGAAAGGAGACAGAAATTCAAAGCCCTGTAATTCCTTGGCGTTCAATGCGTATCAGACATCCACCTGATCGCTATGAAGCTAGTATAATATGTCAAGTTAGTGTAGAGCCTTCTAACTATGATAAGATCAGGATGTATCCTGAAAAAGAACAGGCATCATGGAAAGCTGCAATGAACAGGGAGTTGAAATTCTTTGCAGAATCTTAAGGTTTATCAGAAAGCAAAACTGCCACCTGGTGAGCAAGCTATAGGTTGTAAATGGATATATAAAATAAAGAAGGGTGTAGATGGGACTGTAACCCATAAGGCACGTTTGGTTGCACAAGGTTTTGCCCAAACTACTGAGGATTATGACGAAGTGTTTGCACCCAGTCTAAGGGCAACTACTTTAAGAGCAGCTTTAGTATGGGCGGCTAAAAACCAATATATGGTTACCCATGTAGATGTTGAAACTGCATATCTACATGCTCCATTGCAACATACTATTTATTTAAGAATACCACCAGGATTGACCAGTGATAGAGACCATGATTGTTGGGAATTAAAGAAAAGCCTCTATGGATTGAAACAATCAGGCTATGAGTGTAATACATGTTTAGTTAATGAGTTAAGTGCAATAGGTTTTGTAGCCAGTAATGCTGATCCTTGTTTGTTTAGAAGAGAACACAACGGAGCATTATCTTTTATTTTATTATTCACAGATGATATTGCAATAATAACAAAAACTGAGTTAGAAGCACAAACTATCATTTCAAGATTGCAAAATAAATTCACAATTAGAAATCTTGGAGAAATTAGCCACTATTTGGGGTTAGATATTGTGAAAACAAATAGGGGTTTTAAGGTGTCGCAAGCCAGTAAGATATCTCAGTTATTAAAGAGATACAATATGGAAATGTGTAAACCAGCAAAAACTCCGATGGCTATGGATTTTAAGGACACTAATGTTGAGAGTCCTGTATTTGATAAGACTATGTACCAATCTTTGATAGGAAGTCTTATGTATCTGAGTAATTGGTCTAGACCTGATATTTCTTACTGTGTAAATCAATTAGCTAGGTACAACAATAATCCAACTGTTAGACACTGGCAATCAGCTAAACGAGTATTAAGGTATTTGAAGCAGACTATTCACTACTCGTTATATCTAGAGCCAAATCGTGAGTTAATCCTTACTGCATATGCAGATGCGAGTTTTGCCTCTGATACAAACACTCGTAAATCTACTTCAGGGTTGGCTGTTATGTTGGGTGATTCTTTGATTGGATGGAAGTCCATCAGACAAAAGCACATAAGCTTGTCTACAATGGAGGCTGAATTTTCATGTTTATCAGTGTTATGTACAGAACTGCTAGTGTACAAACAATTATTGTTAGATATGGGTTTAAATGTAAATGATCCATTTATTGTGTATGAGGACAATCAAGCTGCAATAAAGATGGCTAATAATGCTGCAGTAAGAACAAGATCTAAACATACTGATCTTCGTTATTTAAATGTCAGACAATGTGTCAAAGATAAATTAATACAGTTAGAGTATTGTCCATCTGATGTAAATATTGCAGACCATTTTACGAAGGTACAAAGTGCTGTGAAACACAATGCTAATTGTGAAAGAATGTGCATAAGATTGTAAGAGTTATATATTATTCTACCCAAAGGGGAGAATGTTAGGCATATGGTGTTAGCCTACAATGTTGGGTTGAAAATATATTAACCATAATGCTATGTCTTTAAGTTGTTAATTGGCCAATGGGTGTGTAAGTGTTCTCATGGCCATAAGAGGAAGCTAGGAACGTAGCTTCTCTCTCTCTCTGAATTCACTGATCTCTACTATTACTGTTTTTGCTCTGCTGTTGGTTTACTACTGTTGTAAACTTGAACTGTGTATTGACCTCTGGACCGGTAAGAAGACTTTGTAGTTTGGATTGCTACTTGGACTGTTGCTATTGTTTATGACTTGGACTGTTTATTTTTGACTGTGCATTTTTGTTTTTACACCACCTCAAAGTAAAATACTTTTTGCTTTTAGAACTCAGTGTATTTCTGTGTGTGACTTTTACTGCTCTCAGTGCCCTTCCTTGTCTGTGCAACTCTTTGGTAGCACAAGGAGACCTCTGCACAAACAAATTCCTTAACAAATTCTCTCCAAAAAGCCTGGCTTAGGAATGCATCATTTCAGCAGCAAATAAAAGTTTTTTTCTTCCTTGTCTCAATTTTTAAAGTTGTAGTGCTCCATCTTTCTGTTATTCTGCATTGCTGGCTTCTGTTTGTAAGTCTTTACAAATATTCCTCGGCAGTTGAGCTCAATACTTCTTCTGCTAAGCAAAACTGAGCTTGCTCTCATTTTACGATCTTTTTTGCCAGAGTTGTTAAGTGAATGGCTGCAGTTGTTAAGTTACTAACACGGTTGTTAAGTGAATACGGCTTCCCTATTGGCTTTGTTTGTCAGAAGGTCGCAAAAGGGGATCATGTGACCCCAGGGCACTGCAACTGTCATAAATATGAGTCAGTGGCCAAGCATTTGAATTTTGATCCTGTGACCACAGGGATACCGCAGCAGTCGTAAGTGTAAAAGCCGGTCATAAATCAGTTTTTCAGTGCTGTTGTAACTTCAAATAGCCGCTAAACGAATGGTTGTAAGTGGAGAATTGCCTGTATTTTTTATCTATCTCAATGGGCCAAAGAGCAACGTGGACCTGGATTAACTCAAATTCCTTTTTCCAGACTGTCCCCATGAGTTCTCCCGCCGAGGATGTCCATGATCCTCTTCACCTGCGTGGTGCGGGTAAGGGATGGACTTCCTCTCTCGGCGTCCAGTGATTTCCACCTAGACCCTCGTTTTTTGGAATGCAGGAAGAGACTCAGGGCCCTGTCCTCCATACTGACACAATATCCAGAACGGGGCACAGCCAAAGAACGTGACCTCAGTATACAGTAAGTCATGCTCTAGCTTCAGACATTAACTAGCTCGTCCTGTTTTATTTACTTATTGTGTGTGTATACACACACACATATACATATATATATACACACACACATATATATATATACACACGCACACATATATGTATATGCATATATATACATACACACACACACACACACACATATATATATATATATAAAAGGTAAAGGTTCCCCCGCACATGCGTGCTAGTCGTTTCCGACTCTAGGGGCCGGTGCTCATCTCCGTTTCAAAGCCAAAGAGCCAGCGCTTGTCCGAGGACGTCTCCGTGGTCATGTGGCCGGCATGACTAGACGCCAAAGGCGCACGGAACACCGTTACCTTCCCACCGTAGTGGTCCCTATTTTTCTACTTGCATTTTTACGTGCTTTCGAACTGCTAGGTTGGCAGAAGCTGGGGCGAGTAACAGGCGCTCACTCTGTTACGCGGCACTCGGGATTCGACCCGTCAAACTGCCAACCTTCTGATCGACAAGCTCAGCGTCCTAACCCACTGAGCCACCGCGTCCCTCCATATATATATATATATACGTAGGTCTTGGCGTATTCGGGTCTTTTCCCATGTAGGATTGAGGGTGTCTTGGCGACGTTTCAACGAGGTCCCATTCGTCATCTTCAGGCTGGTGTCTTCGGTTTCGTGCTTGTGCTTCGCTTGGGACCTCGTCCAAACGTCGCCAAGACACCCTCAATCCTACACGGGAAAAGACCCGAATACACCAAGACCTACATACCTATACCCGTGAAAATCTACGAAAACAAATATATATATACATACATATACATATATACATACAGTTGCAAGAAAAAGTATGTGAACCCTTTGGGATTACGTGGAGTTTTGCATGAATTGGCCATAAAATACACTCTAAACGTCATGTAAGTCACAACAATAGAAAAACACAATCTGCTTAAAATAATACTACACAAACATTAGCTGTTATGTTTTAATTGAACATAAGATGGAAACATTCACAGTGCATGGTGGAAAAAGTATGTGAACCCCTAGCCTAATGACTTCTCCAAGAGCTAATTGGAGCCAGGAGTGAGCCAACCTTGACTCCAACCAGTGTGATGATATTGGATGTGTTGCTGACAGCCGTCCTGCTCTTTAAAAACACACACCTGTTTTGGGTTTACTGGTCTCAAGAAGCACTTGTCTATTGTGAACCATGCCTCGCAGAAAAGAGCTCTCAGAAGACCTACGATCAAGAATTGTTGACTTGCATAAAGCTGGAAAGGGTTACAAAAGTATCTCCAAAAGCCTTGATGTTCATGTGTCCACGGTAAGACAGTCTGTCTACAAATGGAGAAAGTTTAGCACTGTTGCTACTCTCCCTAGGCGTGGTCGTCCTGTAAAAATGACTGCAAGAGCACAGTGCATAATGCTTAATGAGGTAAAGAAGAATCCTAGAGTGTCAGCTAAAGACCTACAGAAATCTCTGGCACATGCTAACATTTTTGTTGACACATCTACAATAAGGAAAACATTAAACAAGAATGGAGTACATGGGAGGACACCACGGAGGAAGCCATTGCTGTCAAAAAAAAAATTGCAGCACGTTTGAAGTTTGCAAAAGAGCACCTGGATGTTCCACAGCATTACTGGCAAAATATACTGTGGACAGATGAAACCAAAATTAAGTTGTTTGGGAAAAACACACAACACTATGTGTGCAGAAAAAAAGGTACAGCACACCAACATCAGAACCTCATCCCCACTGTAAAACATGGCGGAGGGAGCATCATGGTTTGGGGCTGCTTTGCTGCCTCAGGGCCTGGACGGATTGTTGTCATTGATGGGAAAATGAATTCCAGAGTTTATCAGGACATTTTGCAGGAAAACGTACGACCATCTGTCCGCCAACTGAGGCTCCGCAGAGGATGGGTGATGCAACAGCACAATGACCCAAAGCATACAAGTAATTCAACAAAACAATGGCTTCAACAGAACAGAATACGCCTTCTGGAGTGGCCCACTCAGAGTCCTGACCTCAACCCGATTGAAATGCTGTGGCATGACCTTAAGAGAGCGATTCACACCAGACATCCCAAGAATATTGCTACATTGAAACAGTTTTGGGCAGAGGAGTGGTCCAAAATTACTCCAGATCGTTGTGCAGGTCTGATCTGCAACTACAGGAAATGTTTGGTTGAGGTTATTGCTGCCAAAGGAGGGTCAACCAGTTATTAAGTCCAAAGGTTCACATACTTTTTCCACCCTGCACTGTGAATGTTTCCATCTCATGTTCAATTAAAACATGACAACAGCTAATGTTTGTGTAGTATTATTTTAAGCAGACTGTGTTTTTCTATTGTTGTGACTTACTATATATATATGTTAAATGCTTGTTAACTATTCTTTGTTAGCAATCTAAAATTTACACACACACACACACACACACACACACACCACACACACACATATATATATATATATATATATATATATATATATATATATATATATATATATATATATATATATATATATATATATATATATATATATACACACACACACACACACACACACACACACACACACACACACACACCATATATTCTGCAGCTCTGATCATTTGAGTTCATTCTGGTTGGCTTAACAAATAAGGAAAGAATAGAGAAAGTCCTGTGTTCGGAAAGCTACCAACTCATGAAGCTATAAAAACACGTTGTGCAGATATAATCGTAAAACCATAGCACCGCCTAACATCGGACAATAGAAATAGAAATCTTATAAGGGGAGTCCTTGACTGAGCCCAAAATTTCTGTTGCTGTATCAGCCCCCTGAGGATTTTTTTTTAGGAATTCCCCTGCTATGAAACGCCTTCCTTTGTCTGTCCACAAGTCCATCCCTCGCTTGTGGTTCCCCCTTGTACTCTTGAGAGTTTAATCCTAGATCTTTCCTTTCACAGCTTCCACACTTCTGGGGGCGTGGCCTGCACCTGCATTGCCGCCAGCAGTTATCCAGCTGTGATGGCCTTCTGTTTCCTGGAAGAGCTTCGGTGTAAATTTGCCACGTCCTACAATGCCACCAGTGTCAGTCTGGCTTCCAGGCCCTATGCTTTCCTTGAATTTGGTACGTTGTTGGTTTGCTGTCTTATGTCTCTCTCTTGGTGGGGAAAATTTAGCAAGTCATTGCTGTGAGGTGCTTAATGCTCTCTGACCTTGGCTGTTTTCTTGCAGAGGTTTCACAGAATCACTTCTGGCACTGGTGATGTTAGCTGGGTCATGAAATAGCTGTAAGAAGGCAACCAGGCTCAGAGACCACCAAGGACTCCACAGTCCTCCTCTCTCCTCCCAAATCCCCCTCTCTTCTAGCACTGATGATGTTACTTAGACAGGTCATGAAATATATGCAAGAAGCAATCTTCCTCCCCCTCCTCCTCCTCTCTCTCTCTTTCTCTCTCTCTCTCTCTCTAAACCCCACTTCCTTCTAGCACAGATGACGTTACCTACTTAGCTCATGAAATGCCTGCAAGAAGGCAACCATACTCAGCACCAAGGACCCTAAAGAAAGAGAAACACAGATAAGTATGGATTTACACCAGACAGACAGTGAAGCACAAAGCAATACTTGATCAAGCAACTACCAAGGATAAAATCACATCCCACCCACACTGGCAGGGAACGCTACTGTATATAAACGCTGCCTCACACTGATGATGTTACCCAAATGGGTCATGAAATATCTCTTAAGAAAACCGCCTAGCTCAGAAAGTGCCAAGTCCTCGTCCTCCTCCCTTCTAGCACTGATGATGTTACCTAGCTGGGTCATGAAATGTCTCCAAGAAAACCATCACGCTCAGAGAGCACAATCAAGGACCCCACAGGTCAACTCCACGCTACAAATATTCTAATTAGTCATTGCTACGTTAAGAATCCTCAGTTGTGCTATTTCTACCGGTGGTCCTTGACTTACTGTCGTTTAGCTACAACGCCACTGAACAAAGTGACTTAAAACAACCCTTGCAGCATCCCCATGGTCCCATCAAAATTCAGGCCCATGGTAAACCATGGTTACGATGGTTGCGTCACTTTAGGATTAAGCGGTCGGCTTTTTGCAGCCTTCCCACCTGGCCTCTCAGAGGCAAAGTCCATGGGGGAAGCTGGGTTTACATGACAATCACGTGGTTCGCTTAACCGGCAGTGATTTGCTTAACAACCGTTGCAAAGAAGGTCGAACAATTGAGTGCAACTGACTTCACCACCCCCTCGCTTAGCATTGAAAATTCTGGCCTGTGGTCGCAAGCTGTCAAGTGGTGGTTGAGCCTTTAAAGATCACTTAGGTTTTCTCTCTCAGCATCTGTCACTAACCTGATCTTTCAGGTTTTCTGGAAAGAAAGATCCATACAACAGTTCGTTTAATGATTGTTCGAAGTTACAGTAGCATTGAAAAAAAGTGACTTACAACCGTTTTTCACACTTAGCGACATTGCTGCGTCCCCCCATGGTCGTATGATCAAGATTCAGATGCTTAGCACCTTACTCGTATTTATGACGGTCGCAGCATCCCAGGGTCACATGATCCCCTTTTACGACCTTCTGACAAGCAAAGTCAGTGTGGGGAGCCAGATTGTTTAGTGACTGTTCAAAATTACAGTGGCACTGAAAAAAGGGACTTAATGACCATTTTTCACACTTAACGACCATTGCAGCATCCACGTGATCAAAATCTGGATGCCTGGTAACTGATTCGTATTTATGACAGTCGCTGTGTCCTGGGGTCATGTGATCCCTCTTTGGCGAGTAAAATCAATGAGGAAGCCAGATTCACTTAACAACCATGTGACTAACTTAACATCTGCAAGGGTTCACTTAACAACGGTAGCAAGAACAGCCTTAAAATGGGACAAAAACTCACCTAACGAATGTCTTGCTTAGCAGCTGAAAGTATGGGCTCCATTGTGGTTATAAATTGAGGAATACCTGTAATCTCCAGATGTGATTCGGCTACACAATATCACAGCTCCAGTGGTGGGATTCAGCCGGTTCGCACCACTTTGGCAGAATCGGTAGCTCATTTTGTGTTGCCCAGGCCCAGAACGGACTTCCGGAGGCGGCATCCACACAGAGAACCGGTTGTTCACATATTTGAATCCCACCGCTGCACAGCTCCATTGGTGGGCCCTAGCGAAGCATACATCAATATTTTCTTATTTTTAGAGAAAGCTCTTCTTGCCTCTTTGCCGCAGACAGTGTCGTCCAGAAAATCCAAAACCAGTTTAATCACACCAACTGCGCTCAGCCAAAGATCGACGTGGCAAAGATGCAAGAGGACCTCCGCTTGCGACCTCCCGCCCTTGTCAGCTGGGATGACATGGAATTGATGAACAGGATAGTGAACGGCCGGGCGGAAGCTCACCTTGAGACAGGTGAGTGATCCTACATTGGGATTAAGTTTTTCCTGCTCATCCCATCACAGATCGAGAGCCGCAGAAATGGGTGGCGCGGAGAAAGTACTCAGAGACAAAAAGTTGCTTTAATCCCTAATTTAATCTAATCTAACAAATGTCTATGGAGATTCTCAATCATCCAGGTCGTGGTTATCCCAAAGGTGCTTTTTCAGGAGGCAACTGGACTTTCTTGTCTTTTTTCTGAAGACATTTCGCTTCTCACCCAAGAAGCTTCTTCAGCTCTGACTGGATGGTGGGGAATGGAAGGATTTATACTCCTTGCAGACAGCTGGTCATTTGCATCCTTTTAGAGAGTCGTTGAGGCCACTTGTGGGTTTATCTGTGTCCTCAGGGTCAGCTGAGTGGTGACATCATATATCTCCAGTCTACAACACAGCCCTTTCAGCAGTTCCAAGAAGGCTCCACACCCATTTGCACAGCTCAGGTGACCTTGAGGACGCAGGTAAACCCACAAGTGGCCTCAACGACTCTCTAAAAGGAGGCAAATGACCAGCTGTCTGCAAGGAGTATAAATCCTTCCATTCCCCACCATCCAGTCAGAGCTGAAGAAGTTTCTGGTATGAGAAGCGAAACATATTCAAAGAGAAAAAAAAAAGTCCAGTTGCCTCGTGAAAAAGCATCTTTGCTACTAATCTAAAAAAACAACAAAAAAAACCCTGCCGTAATTCATTCAGTTATAAGAGGGGTTGTTACTCTTATTGCTAGATAATAATAAAACAGTCAGCTTCAAATATTCAGTTTAAATATTCTGTGACTTATGTCCATTTTTCACACTTACGACTGCTGCTGCATTCCCGTGGTCACATGATCAAAATTCAGACGCTTGACAACCAATTCGTATTTATGACGGTTGCAGTGTCCCGGGGGGTATGTGTATATGTGTGTCACGTGATCCCCTTCCACGACCTTGTGACGAGCGAAATCAATGGGAAACCCAGACTTGCTGAACAACTTTTTTACTAACTGAACAACCGCAGTGATTAACAACCGCAGCGATTCACTTAACTGTGGCAAGAAAGGTCGTAACATTGGGCGAAATTCACTTAACCGTCTTGCTTTGTTGTTGGTTCAGCTATGGTCGTAAGTCAAGGATTATCTGTGCTATTCTGTTCCTCTAACCCAGTGCTTCTCGGTCTCAGCGATTTTTAAGATCTGTGGGTTTTAATTCTCAGAATTCCCTAGCCATTTGCTTTGGTAATTCTGGGAGTTGACGTCTCCAAATTGTATAGGTAGTCCTCAACTTACGATGGGTTGCTTAGCAGCTATTAAGAATCCCAGTGCACTTGCCACCATCACATTATCCTCAGTCAGGTAATCAAAATTCAAGGGCTCAGGAACTGGCATGTGTTTTATGAAGAGGGCAGCATTCGAGGGTCATGTGGTCTCCCTTCGCGACCTTCCCAGCCGGCTTCTGACAAGTCAGTGGAAGAAAAGAGATTCACTTAATGACTGTGCAATTCACTTTACAACTGCAGTGATTTGCTTAAGAACCATGGCAAAATCGGAAACCAGTCACTTAACAACCTTGCTTGGCAATAGCATTTGGGAACAGCCAGTCGTGGTCATAAGTTGAGGTCTACCTACACAGGTAGTCCTCGACTTACAACCACAACAGCCCAAAATTTATGTTGCTAAGTGAAACATTTACTAAGTGAATTTTGCCCCATTTTTATCACTTTTCTTGCCACAGTTTTCTTGCGGTAGTTGTTAACTTAGCAACACGGTTGCTAATTGAATCTGGCTTCCCCATTGACTGAATTTTGAGGTGCAAGGAGGCAAAATTCATACCCACTTTTTGTCTAAAATATTGTCTAATTTCAGGATTTCAGTAGGCCACTAGTTAACAGTACAGGTACTCCTCAACTTACGACCATAATGGAGCCCAAAATTTCTGTTGCTAAGTAAAACGTTTGGTGAGTTTCGCTCCCTTTTACGACCTTTCTTGCCACAGTTGTTAAGTGAATCGCTGCAGTTGTTCAGTTAATCATGGTTATTAAGTGAATCTGGCTTCCCCATTGACTTTGCTTGTCAGAAGGGGATCATGTGACCCCGGGACTCTGCAACTGTCATAAATACAAGCCAGTTGCCAAGCAGACGAATTTTGACCCCATGCCGCAATGGTCGTACATGTTGAAAAAACACACATCATAAGTCGCTTTTTCCAGTGCTGCTTTAACTTTGTATGGTCACTAAATGAACCGCTGTAAGTTGAGGACTGCCTGCATTTCAGACTTAGGTTTACAAAAGATGTTTTGCGAAAAATAATTAAACTGGAAAGTAGTTCAGGCAATGAGATGTGGCTGAAGCACAAAGAAGCGTTGTGAACTTCCTAGCAAGATGGAACAATCTCACCTTTGTTTGATGTCCTTTTCATTTTTTTCAATTCACCTGCAGCTCCTGCTTGCCGGATGCAGCAAGTCTCTCCTTTGGGGATCCTCTCTCTGGTCCTCAACATCATGTGTGGGGCGCTTAATCTCATACGGGGGGTTCATCTGGCAGAGTATTCATTGCAGGTAACGGGGCTGCTGATGTGGAGGCAAGGAGAGTCAGTTTGGGCTAGTGGAGGAGGTGCAGGCCTAGAATCCAGGAGCCTGTGAGTTCTAGTCCCGCCTTAGGCCAAAAAGCTGTCTGTTTTCACTTTGGGCCGGTCACCAGGAGAATGTGAGTTCTAGTCCCACCTTAGCCATGAAAGCCAGCTAGGTGACTTTGGGCCAATCACCAAGAGATGCTGAGTTCTAGTCCTGCCTTAGGCGTGAAAGTCGACTGGGTGACTTTGTGCCAATCACCAGGAGACGGTGAGTTATAGTCTCGCCTTAGCCATGAAAGCCAGCTAGATGACTTTGGGCCAATGACCAGGAGATGCTGAATTCTACTCCCGCCTTAGACACGAAAGCCAGCTGGGTGACTGTGGGCCAGTCACCAGGAGACGGTGAGTTATAGTCTCGCCTTAGACACGAAAGCCAGTTGGGTGACTTTGGGCCAGTCACCAGGAGATGGTGAGTTCTAGCCCCACATAGGGCCCTCCACCCCTGAAGTACCCTGTGCTCCGCTTAACGACCTGTACAGTTGCTTAACTACCACGTTGGGGAGCACAGGGATGGTGGTCTTTTAAATTAGATGATCCACAGTCCACCTCAGTTAACAACTGTCACAACTTGTGACCCGAACAGGCAGGCTACATTACCGTCGGAAGTTGAGGACTGCCTGTAGCTAATTTGGATTCTGCCTTAATGGTGCCAACGTGACTGTTTAAAAAAAGTGAAAAAACAATATGTTTACGTTTCAGTTGATCTGTTTTTCTTTTTCTTTTTTTTTCAATTTGACCTTGAAATTCATCTTTGGATTCTAATTTGACCCTCGAATTCATCTCCCCCCTAGGAAGATCACCGAGGAATTGGAAAGGTCGTAGCGTTTCTGCTGCCTTTCCTGTCTTGCTTCGGTTTGGTGAGTAACTTACATATTTACTGTTTCGCTGGTGACTTAAAAGTGGCTTCTGCCTCAGCAACTTTCTGTAATGCTTTGATTGATCACAAAGGTGCTTTCCTGTTTTTTATTTCAGTAGGCAAGTGGACCGGGTTTTTTTTTGATTGAGGAAGAAGTTTTGCTTCTTATCCAAGAAGCTTCATCGGGTTTTTTACTATGTTTTACATAAAGTGCATGAGAGGTTTCTTGGATGGAAAGCAAAATGTTTTCTTCCTCAAATAAGGAACAGTCCACGTGCCTTTTTAAGGGGGAAAAAAGGGCCCTTTGGGACAACTATTACCCTGGATGACTGAGAATCTCCATAGACCCTTTGATTTATCAATTGATAACTGAAGGCCTATCCTGGATTTATTATCATGCTGTTTTTCTGTATTCACTTCTTTGTCTTCAGTAGGCTTGTAAATTAGGTGTCGGCGGTTTTTCAATGTTGTTGTTAGCTGCGAAGTCCTATCCGACCCCTGGCGACCCCATGGATAACATTCCTCCAGGGCTTCCTGTCCTCTACCATCTTCTGGAGTCCCTTTAGGCTCACGCCTCCTGCTTCAGTGACTCCATCCAGCCACCTCATTCTCTGTCGTCCCCTTCTTCTCTTGCCCTCAACCTTTCCCAGCATTAGGCTCTTTTCCAGTGAGTCCTTCCTTCTCATTAGGTGGCCAAAGTACTTGAGTTTCAACTTCAGGATCTGGCCTTCTAAAGAAAAAAAAAGGTTTTTGAATACCAGGCGCTTAAAAATAAAATTAAAAATGGCTCAGATCTCACTACGTAACCAAATAATATCCAATTTCAGAGAAGGTTTTAATACTCTTGAATGAGAGTTTGCAGGAAATCAGATAAGACCCAGCGATCTTGTTAAGAGTTTGGCCTTCCCTCCAATGAATTCCTGCTACAAAATGTTATCAGAGTAACTACACTAATACCTCATTTTGCTTTTTGATTGCTGGCTAATTCTAGTAACCTTGGGATATTTCAAGGACCATTTTCTTAAGAAAACCTTGATTGGTGATTACATCCAAGTTTGGTCGCCACAATACAAAAAAAAAAGAGACTCTGGAAAGAGTACAGAGAAGAGCAACAAAGATGATTGGGGGACTGGAGGCTAAAACATAAAAGGAACATGTTGCAGGAATTGGGGGTGTCCAGTTTAACGAAGAGAAGGACGAGGGGGGACATGATAGCAGTCTTCCAATATCTCAGGGGCTGCCCCAAAGAAGAGGGAGTCAAGCTATTCTCCAAAGGGCCTAAAGGCTGGACAAGAAGCAACGGATGGAAACTAACCAAGGAGAGAAGCAACCTAGAACTAAGGAGAAACTTCCTGACAGTGAGAACAATTCATCAGTGGGATGAGTTGCCACAAGAAATTGGGGGGGGGGGGGCTTAATCAGTGGCGGCTTTCAAGAAGAGACTGGGCAGCCACTTGTCTGAAATGGTATAGGGTCTCCTGCCTGAGCAGGGGGTTGGACTAGATGACCTCCAAGGTCCCTTCCAAACGCTGTTATTCTGTTATGTTGCCTTTGTGCCCTGCTTGCTTAACAGCCGTTTTTTTTTCTTTTTCAAAATATATTTTTGCAGTGTTACCTCTACTTATTCTACGCTTCCGCCCGGAAGATCAAAGTCTTCATCCTTTTTGCGACGGTCTGTCTCTGCAACCTCTACCTGTACGGATTACGAAACCACTGGCAAATCCTCTTCCACGTCGCCGTTGCCTCCCTTTCTTCTCACCAGATCCTAACCCGGCAGCTGGCTGAGAAACAGCTGGATTTGGGGGTGTGAAAAAGGACTCCCTGCATCCCAGGCGGGGTGTTGTTTTTTTTTTTTTTTGAAAAAAAAAAAAGTCTCAGCTTTGAGGGAAATTATTCTAAAGGAGCTCTGAGCAAATGGACTCGTAAGTTTGGGGTTTTTCCGTCCTTGCTCGAAATAATGCATTTTGGCAAAAAAAGAAAACCACTTTTTTTTTTTTAGAAAAAAGAAAAACACTATTATTATTTTTGTAGCAAAAAGAAAAAACACTCTTATTTTTTTTTAGACCTGACAGGCAGAAAGAAAATATCCATCTTCAGGAAGGAAGCTTGCGATCTTTTTATATTAATTTGTTTAATCCAAAAAAAAAGGCCGCAGGATGTGCGTGCTGAAAAAGACTCTCGCCGCTCTGACTTCTAGCAAAAATTCAGAGTTTTACAGGCCGCTATCTGGTTTTTCCGTCACATTTTTTTTTTTTTTTTGCAAACGGAAAGCAAATTCAGAAAGCCACATCCACCGCTGATAATCTGGGAAAAATCAACCTGGAAAATCAGATGCACTGAAATCTCCCAACTGTGTGTGCTATAAGCTGTTTAAAGCATAAGATTCTTTACCAAAACAATTGAGGGTTTTTGTTCACGACAGAGTGGGAGGTGGTGGTTATAATACATATATAATTAATTGTAATATTATTTGGGAGAGGATAATTGTAATGTTATTGGGAAACTGACTTTTGAATCGTGTTTGCGTTAGACTTAAGTTGTAGATAAATCTATTTATATCAAGTTTGGGTAGAGGAGGCAGCAGCCTTGAAAAATCACGGATGGTGAAGGTGCCTTGAGAGGGAACGTCCTGTAAACATTTCCTGTACATAGCCTCGTTTTGAACTGAAAACAGCACCAGCCTTGATTACACGATTTCACATTGATACGGAGTTTTTTAAAAGAATTTTCTCATGTACCTAGATTTCCGTCGAGTTTCTACACACGGGTGCATTATCCATAGGTTTACAGCATGGATAATAAGAGGAAAAATCTACTGGATATTATGTTCTTCTTAAAGTTACTTTTTCCAATCTGACTGAGTGGGGTGGATTTTTATTGCGAGCAAACAGTAATTTATAACGGTGTGTCCCCTAAGCAGGGGACCCGTCGAGTTGAATTCAAGCGCTGCCGTGTTTCCTCGGTATTAAGACCCCGTCTTAACTTTCTTTTGGGCTCTGAAGTAAGCACAAAGATTTGCTTTCGGGGAGGGCTTACTTTTTACCGCTACTATTTTATTTTATTTTATTTATTTTATTTTATTTTATTTTATTTTATTTTATTATTTTATTTTATTATTTTATTTTATTTTATTTTATTTTATTTTTTTATTTTATTTTATTATTTTATTTTATTATTTTATTTTATTTTATTATTTTATTTTATTTTATTTTATTATTTTATTTTATTTTATTTTATTTTATTTTATTTTATTTTATTAGATTTATATACCGCCCTTTCCCGAAGGACTCAGGGCGGTTTACAGGGTATTTAAAACAACCAGTACAAAAGTTAAAAACAAATTAAAAAAAGATTAAATTATCCCTAAAATTAAAAAAAACCCAGTTAGAAATTCTCAGCCTGGGCCGGAAAGCTCAAAGAGCCAGGTCTTCAGGTCCCGGCGAAATGTGCGAAGGTCGGGGGCAGTCCTAAGCTCCACAGGCAGCTGGTTCCACAGGGCAGGCGCACCCACAGAGAAGGCCCTTCCCCTGGGTGTTATCCGCCGACAGTCTTTTATCGGCGGCACCCTGAGAAGACCCTCCCTGTGGGAGCGCACTGGACGAAGGGAGCTTGATGCTGGCAGCAGGTGTTCCCTCAGATATCCCGGACCCACTATGGGGTGGGTCGGGATGCATGGGGTGGAGAAGCAACGTGGCGGACCAGGTATGGTACTGGAGTGGGTGGGAGGGCAGGGCATGTGGCCGCCTGTGCCAGGCCAGCCTCTGAGCGGCTCTGCTGGGCGGCCGTGGGAAGGGTACTGAGGTGGGGCTGGCAAGGCTGACCAAAGCGGCAGGTGGAGCGCCGGAGGCTCAGGGACGGTGAAGTGGGCGGGTGTCCTGCTGTCAGCACCCATGCCGGCTGCCCCTTCCCCGTGGAGCCGGAGAGCTTGGCACACCACCACCCAGATGCCCTCGTTCCCCACAGGAATTACATTTCTTTCCTTACCCGGTTCCCAGCCTTTTCTCCTTCGTGATCCGCTGCCGCCGCCGTGTGCAGAAAAACGAAAGGGGATTTTTGGGGAGAAAAAAAGGTCAATCCCAACTTCTGGTGAAAAAAAACAACAAAACCTCAGGAAGTTGGAATTGATTGATTGACCTTTCCCAACCCCCCCCCCCCCAAAAAAAAAACTTATTTCCTTTCCCTGCAAGCAGTTTGGAAACGAACGGGAAAAACCATTTTGTTTGTGTGTTTTTTTACCCCCGCCCAAGTCTCTTTTTTTCCTCAGGACTCCACATCTCCCGTTAGGGTTGGGGGGCAGTGGGGGTTAGAGTTAGCATACGGTAGGCCTGGCAGAGGCATCGGGCACGACGCGCGAGGTGGCAAACAGCTGCGTTATGCCCAAACCAGCTGTTTGCCATCTTCTGCCCAATGCCGCTGCCATGAGGCCGCGGAACAAGCCAGGTGGCAGTAGGGAACCGCTATACCGGTATTGTAGGTCAGATCCCCATTCGCCCATCGTCTTTGCCTCGTCACAGAGGCAGGTTGTCCGTGTATGCCCTTAAGTAGAGCTTACTTTTGTGGGGAGGGCTTATATTAGGCCCACTCCCCCGAAAAACAGCCAAGGGTTACTTTGGGAGGTGGATCTACTTTCGAGGAAACATAATACTAGACCTCATGGCAAGGAACACGAAGATTGATGATGTTACCCAGCTGGGTCATGAAATGCCTGCAAGAAGCGTCCAAGCTCAGAGAGCACCGAGGACCCCACAGTTGTTGTCCTCTCTACACATACACCCCACTCCCTCCCAGCACTGATGACGTTCCCTAGTTGGGTGATGAAACGTCTGCAAGGAAACCACCCAGCTCAGAGAGCACCATGGACCCCATAGTCCTCCCTCCCTCAGGTCATGAGTTATCTTCAATGATATCCAACCAAGCTCAGAAAGGGCCTTGCACGCGCCACGCTTGGCCGGGGTAAACGTTAACAGATCTTGAGTTGATGCACGCTATCAGTTCTTGTTCGCACAGTCTCTTGTGCCACAGTGGCCAGTGCTACTTCTTGGATGTCCCAGTATAGCTCATTCCATCACAGAGGTAGCGAAGTAATTAGACCTCGCCACCCTTATCGCTGCGAGATAAGACCTAATACTGATGATACCCAACTCCAAAACCACGAATGATCTCACCCAGCGGTTTCATGTAGATGTTGAACAGGAGAGGCGAGAGGACCGACCCCTGAGGGACTCCACAAGCGAGAGGCCTCGAGGTCGACCTCTGCCCCCCTGCCAACACCGACTGCGAGCGTCCCAGGAGATAGGAGGAGAACCACTGAAGGACCGTGCCTCCCACTCCCAATCCCTTGAGACGCCGCAGCAAGATACCATGGTCGATGGTATCGAAAGCCGCTGAGAGGTCCAATAGGACTAGGACAGAGGAATATCCCCTGTCCCGAGCCCTCCAGAGATCATTCACCAGAGCGACCAATGCCGTCTCCGTGCTGTACCCGGGCCTGAAGCCCGATTGGTACGGGTCTAGATAATCCGCTTCATCCAGGGCCAGAGGGAGCTGATGCGCCACCACACTCTCAACAACCTTCGCAAGAAAGTGAAGGTTGGAGACCGGACGAAAGTTATTTAACACAGCTGGGTCCAAGGCAGGCTTCTTGAGGAGAGGTCTCACCACCACCTCCTTCAAGGCGGCGGGGAAACTACCCTCACTCAAAGAGGCAGATATAACCGCCTGGAACCAGCCTCGTGTCCCCTCCCGGGCTGCATAAACCAGCCAGGAAGGGCACAGGTCCAATAAACATGTGGTGGAGCTCAGCCTCCCCATAATCCTGTCCACTTCCTCCGGAGTTACAGGATCGAACTCCTCCCAGATCACATTGACAAGATCACCCGTGTCCTGATCGTCCGACTCTGCCCAGTCGGAGTCCAAATCGGTCCGAATCCGGGCGATTTTATCCAACAGATGTTGACTAAACTCCTCGGCACGCCCCCTGCAAGGGTTCCTCACTCACCTCCTGATTGAGGAGGGAGCGGGTCACCCTAAACAGGGCGGCCGGGCAATTATCTGCGGACGCGATAAGGGTAGCGAAGTAATTAGACCTCGCCACCCTTATCGCTGCGAGATAAGACCTAATATGGGTTCTTAGTCGCAATCGGTCGGATTCAGATCGGCTGGACCTCCATCTGATAAATAGAGATAGTATAAATAAATAGAGATAGTCCTTGACTTAGAACAGTTCATTTAATGACCATTTCCCAGTTACAAGGGCACCGGAACAAGTGACTTAACCATTTTTCTGACTTATGACCATTGCAGCATCTCTGTGGTTGCGTGATCAAAATTTAGACATTTGACAACTGGCTCCTATTTGTGACCATTGCAGTTCCCCGGGGTCACGTGGATGGGAGACCACCAGGTGATCCCAGGACTACGAACTGGCTGGAAAAGGGAAGGGTAAGCAATCACGTGATCCCCTTTTGCGACCTGACAAGCAAAATCAATGGGGAAGCCAGATTCACTTAACCGTGTTACTAACTGAACAACTGCAGAGATTCACTTTGTAACTAGCGAAAAAGGTCGTAAAACGGGAGTAAAATCACTAAACCGCAGTGTTGCTTAACAACAGAAATGTTGGGCTGAAGTGTGTTCATAAGTTGAGGACTCCTTGTACTGTTCTTATCCGCAAATTGTGACCATTCATTCAGCAGCTGCTCAAAGTTACGACGGTGCTGAAGGATAGGACTTATGATCAATCCTCAAAGTTCGAAAAGATTTTATCAGAAGCGCTTTTGGACAATGGAAGGAAAGATTTGGGTATTGAGTTAAATCTATAATTTCCCAATTGTCTAGCTTGCAAACCTTGCAAACTGCTAACTTTCCAAATGCAGGGACCTGGTGAAACTTTCAGACACGCCCCCTTTGAAAAAGAGGTGTGGCTTCCATCAGCCAATAATCCATCTTGACTATTTTGACCTACTTGAGCCCACCCTGATCGTCTTGCCTTTTGACAAAAGGCCCTTTGAATTTTGTGACCTTAACTTATGACCACAATTGAGCCCAAAGTTGTTAAGTGAATCTGGCTTCTCCATTGCTTGTCAGAAGGTCACAAAAAGGGGATCACATGACCCCGTGACGCAGCGACCGTCATAAATAATGGGTCAGTTGCCAAGTGTCTGAATTTTGATCACGTGACCGTGGGGATGCTGCAATGGACGTAAGTCGAGGTCTGTCTTTTAACATTTTTCTTTAGGAAATGCAACATGGTTTTTATCTTGTACTGTATATTTTAAAAAGAAACATCCCTGTCGGTGCCAAGTCCTGATTCCAACCCCCCCTTTCTGAATGAAAGCCAACATGTTAAAATTCCCAATTTCTCCACCTTTGAAATGATCAGAGGGTTTTAAACACATTCAGCTTTAAATTTTTAAACCAAAAAGCCTTTGGTGAGTTTCTGATTCTCCTCGACCACTTTGCCTTTGCACTGAGTTCAAAAGACTTCCAAATATCTGGTGGAAAAAAAATTGCATCTGTCAATACAAAGAGGAGCAATCAATAAGGAGAGTAAAGGATTACATTCCATTTTTGATATGTATTTATGAGTGAAGTTTTCTATCCCCCTTCACTTCTGTCTTCCCTGCCACCTAGGATCTGGGTGGATTTTATTCAGAGACCATGTTTCTTAAATATCTGTTAAAATCGATGGAGGAAAGTAAGCTCTGGGGAGCTGACGAGCGGCATAAAAATTTAATAAATATAAATAAATAAAAAGCAGCCAGCAAAATGAGGAACATCGCTCTGCAGTGCCAGGAACCAAGAAAAACACGTAGAATTATTTCCAAGCAGTATGCTTTAGCCTTCCTCACTTACAGACGGAAGACTTGCTAAACCAACGTAACTGCAGATAGTCGTCAAAGCTACAACGGCGCTGGAAACAATAGGATTTAACAACCAGTCCTCACACTTACGACTGCTGCAGCACCTCCCCACCCCCCTCCACACAGTTGTGGGATCAAAACTTGAGCATTTTGCAACTGGCTTGTATTTGCGATTGTTGCATTGCCCCGGGATCACATGATCACCTTTTTATGACCTTCCCAGTCAGTTTCTGACAAGCAGAGTCAATGAGGGGATCTGGATTCACTTAACGGCCGCAGTATTTCTCTTAAATGGGGCAAAAAAAGCCCTAATAAGCAGGCATATACATAGAATGAAGGCTATTGCTAAGCACATTGGTTTGTGCTTAGATTGTAAGCCGCCCTGAGTCTTCGGAGAAGGGCGGGATATAAATGGGATTAAAATAAATAAAATTAAAAAAGGTATAATTGAGTGTGGCTCCCTTAATGACCACCTTGCTTACCAATGCAAATTATTGTAGTAATTATGGTCGTAAGTTGAGGAATTTGCAACACTAAAGATAGAAGGGACACAACTGAGCCCTAAATTTGTGTTGCTAAGCAAGACAGTTGTTAAGTGAGTTTTGCTCCAGTTAAGCGAATCCCTCTAATTAATTTAGTAACATGGTTAAGTGAATGTGGCTTTATTTAGTGACTGTTGGTAGCCAACAACGGCACTGGAAAAAAGGCACTTATGAGCGTTTTTCATACTTACGACCATTTGCAGCATCCCCATGGTTATGTGATCAAAATTTGGTTGCTTGGCCACTGACTCATACTTACGACAGCTGTAGTGTCCCAGGGTCATGTGATCACCATTTGTAATCTCAGCTGGCTTCCCACAAGCAAAATCAATAAGGGAAGCCAGAATTCGCTTAACAACTGCATGATTCATTTAACGGCATGATTCGCTTAACAACTGCAGCAGAAAGTGGTGTGACTCACATAACAACTGCCTTCCTTAGAATCCAAAACGTTGTGGTCATAAGCCAAGGACTACCTGTAGCTTGAAGGTCACTAGTGTGTGAACCCATCTTAGGAACGAAAAGCAGGCAGATGTAATACAAGAACATCTTAAACACAATTCCCTTTTCTGTGTTGTGGAATAAAACACAAAAATCTTTTCCCTTTCAGCCACTAGGGGGCATTAGTGAGTTAACACTGCATCAGTATAAACAGGCTGTATTTCAGAATTAACTGCTTGATCTCCTTTAGTTTTTTTAACACAGGTAGTCCTCGACCTAGGACTGTTATGGAGTCTTTCTTTCTTTCTTTCTTTCTTTCTTTCTTTCTTTCTTTCTTTCTTTCTTTCTTTCTTTCTTTCTTTCTTTCTTTCTTTCTTTCTTTCTTTCTTTCTTTCTTTCTTTCTTTCTTTCTTTCTTTCTTTTCCTCCTTCCCTCCCTCCTCCCTCTCTTTTTCTTTCTTTCTTTCCTTCCTTCCTTTCTTTTCCTCCTTCCCTCCCTCCCTCCCTCCCTCCCTCCCTCCCTCCCTCTTTCTTTCTTTCTTTCTTTCCTTCTTTCTTTCTTTCTTTCTTTCTTTCTTTCTTTCTTTCTTTCTTTCTTTCTTTCTTTCTTTCTTTCTTTCTTTCTTTCTTTCTTTCCTCTCCCTACAAAGTGATTCTGGGTAGCTTACAAGTTATAAAACAAATTAAAAGATTAAAAGATTAAAACAGCACAGAGTTAAAATATGATTAAAACCTATCCTAAAACCCAAGTAAGATAGCTAAGATCCGGATGAGATCTTATTTCCCCATCAGCCACTTTATGGGTGTAATTTCAGACCATCGTAAAGTGGGACACCCACGTGACAGACTTGCTTTTACAACCTTTTTCAGAGAACCAACTGTTCAACTGTGGTCTGATTTTCCCAAAAAACCAGAAGGCAGTGAAGATTTTCTGCAAAAATGATGTATAACATGGGCCATGGGACCATGGGATTCTGCAAATGGTTGTAAATAAATCACAAGTCCTTGAGGGCATCATTAATATTCCGTGAATGTGTGTGTCCATCATAGTTTCAATCAGTCATAAGTCAAGGACTACCTGAATGGCTTTGAAAAGGGTGTTTTTTTTACATTTAGAGAAAGAAATTTGTTTTACAGTCTGCTCGGGAAATTGGGTGAGTTAAAAACAAAAAAAACCCCACAGGTTTAAATCCATGACAGGATAATGGGATTTCGCCAACATCTTCTTGCCTTTCTGTGTTCAATGTTCATTTGGTGGAAACTTCTGAATAATTCAGGGATGGAAAGCTTTGTCTGCGGGCTATTCTCCTTGGAAGAACATTCTCTCACGAAGGATTGAAAAAGCAGCTTAAATGGCAGGATCTTTCTTTAGATTTTCCCTAAAATGAAACCTGACTTGTTGGTGGACACACACAGACGACAACTTGAAGAGCAGAATGACAGAGTTGGATGGGACCTTGAAGGTCTTCTAATCCAACTCTGCTTCAAGCAGGAGAGCCTACACCAGGGGTGTCAAACTCAATTTCATTGAGGGCCGCATCAGCATTGCGGTTGCCCTCAGGGGGCCGGGTGGGTGTGGCCAGGGTGGGCGTGGCCTACTTGGCGGGTGTGGCCACGCATCAAGGGTGCCTATGGGGGCCTGGGCAGGAGTGGGACAGATCTGAGGGTCTCTGTCAGGAGGAGGGTCTCTGGGCCAGGGCCAAGGCAGTGGGGGCCGTTCCCTCACTGTTTCCAGGAAGGTTTCGCGGGCCACATGAAACCACTTCGCGGGCCAGATCTGGCCCCTGGGCCTTGTGTTTGACATGTCTGGCCTACACCATTTCAGACAAATGTTACCCAATCTCTTCTTTTAAACCTCCACAATTTCTGGAGGCGACTAGTTCCACTGGTTAATTGTCCTCACTATCAAGAAGTTTCTCCTTAGTTCCAGGTTGCTTCTCTCCTTGATGAGTTTCCATGCATTGCTTCTTGTCCTATCCTAAGGTGGTTTGGCCCCTTCATGGATTACTGCCTTGTCGTGGCAAAGGGGCAAGAGAAGAAGGGGATGACAGAGAATGAGGTGGCTGGATGGAGTCACTGAAGCAGTAGGCGTGAGCTTAAATGGACTCCAGAAGATGGTAGAGGACAGGAAGGCCTGGAGGAACATTGTCCATAGGGTCGCGATGGGTCGGACACGACTTCGCAACTAACAACAATAACAAGGTGGTTTGGCGAATAGCTTGGCTCCCTCTTCTTTCGGGCAGCCCCTCAGATACTCCTCTGTTGTGAAGCCAAAACCCAGGAATAAGTCAAAGTCTTTTTTAAAAAAAAACCTACAAATTTATATAGATATATATTTAAAAACAGAAATCATTTGAACTGGGAGTTTTAATCCTTGCTTGGCCGTTAACGTAACCCACTTCTTGAGATTTTTGTCAAAAGACAAAACGAAACACAACTGTTGGTAGGAAGAAAAGCTGGCTGTTTTGCACCACTTTTCAAGTGCTTTCAACACAATCAAGAATTATTTGGGGGCGGTGATGATTACCAGCAATTTTACCCCTTGGTAACTGAAAACACAATTAGAAAAATCATTTCTTTAATTTAGACAGATGCCGAAATTGCTCGGTACCTGTTTGGGGTTTGCAGCCCAATCTCAGCAATTCAGCATTTTATTTTATTTTTCATTTGAAAACAGGAAAATCAACAAAAACAGATTCTCTAATTAACACTCCCCTGCGGGGTATAGCTAATGAGGACAAATTGTTCATTACAAAAGAGTGAATTAAATCAGGAAGATTCTGGAAGGGAAAAACTTTTTAATGAAAAGAATTAGTAGCACAGATTGGATCCTTAAAAGAACAAGGCAGAAATGGCTAAAAGGCAATGAAGCAGCTAGAATAACCTGTAAAAATAACATGGGAAGGTTATGTAGGTAAGTCCTTGACTTATGACCATCAGTGAGCCCAAAATTTGCTTTGCTAAACAAGTTGTTAAGTGAGTTTTGACCCATTTTATGACCTTTCCTGCCACAGTGGTTAAGTGAATTGCTGCAGCCGTTAAGTTAGTCACACGGTCATTAAGTGAATCTGGCCTTTGCTTGTCAGGAGGTACGTCATTAAGCAAGGACTCACGGTATTTGTGGAAGAAAGGCTAGTAAGAAAAGCATTTCTTTGATAAGGGTAGGCTGCCACATCAGAGAGGCTCGGAAATGCAGCAGAGGCAGGATGGGAGACCACCAAGTGATCCCAGGACTACGAGCTGGCTGGGAAAGGAAGGGAAAGCATTCACGTGATCCCCCTTTTGCGGCCTTCTGACAAGCAAAGTCAATGGGGAAGCCAGATTCACTTAACAACTGTGTTATGTAAAATGGAACAAAACTCCCTTAACAACTGTCTCACTTAGCAACGGAAATTTTGGACTCTGTTGTGGCCGTTAAGCTGAGGATTACCTGTATTGGTATTACTATTTTAAAATATAGCCAAACACAGCCTCTACACATCTTTTCTGCCCAGCAGTTAGGTCCAAACCATGAAAATCTAAGTATTCCCTTACAAGTAGTTCTCAACTTACGACCTGAGCCAAGCAAAGCAGCCAAGCAAAGCAGCTATTAAGTGAATTTAGCCCCATTTTACAACTTTTCTTGCCACCGTTCGTAAGTGAATCCCTGCAGTTGTTAAATTAATAATGTAAAGTCGCGTGCTTCACATAGAGACGGACACAGAGCTGGGGTAAGGATGAGTTTATTCTGAACAGAACGAACTGGGGAAACAGGGAAGCCTGGCGTCTATTTGTACCTGCCCAGGTGGATGGCATCCAATCAGTTCAAATCTGGGCTTCCTGCCAGTGCAGGTGACAATGGGTGTAGATCCTGGCTTCCCACCAGGCTGACCATGCCTGGGGCTGTCAACAGCTTAACTCATTAGGCTTATCCTGAGTGAGCATTTATCACCCGGAGCTGTCCAACCCCTCTGCTGATCTGCACCATCAGCCTCCTGCTGTGCTGTCCTTTGTGTATGCTGGGAGGCATACACTGCAAATAACATGGTTGTTAAGTGAATCTATCTTCCCCCATTGACTTTGCTTGTGAGAAGGTCGCAAAAGGGGAATCACGTGACTCTTGGACACTGCGACCGTCATAAGTACAAGTCAGTTGCCAAGTGTCTGAATTTTGATGAGGTGACCCACGGAGATGTTGCAACTGTCATAAAGCGTGAAAAAAAAAGGTCAGAGGTCGCTATTTCCATTGCCGTTGTAACTTTGAACGGTCACTAAATGAGGTCCAGGACTGCCTGTAGCCTTTCCATGGGTAAAGTTGTGCAGTTCTTTCCCCGCCTTGTTCCTCACGTGGGCTGGGTGAGAAACTTGCCACCTTGTTTTCTTTCAAAAGTTTTTATCAGCATTCTGGACCACTTTGAAGCAAGGAAGTCAATTGTTTTGACAGCAGCCCTTCAAAAATCTCGTCTCTGGCAACGTGCCAGGGAAGACCCAACCTTCAACCAGAAGCTTGATTTTGCATGTGGGAAAATTGGAGGCAGGAAAGGGGGCTTGTTGTGACAGGGCTCAAACGTTGCCTGATTAAACCCTCACGCAGAAATTGTGTTATATCATCCATCAGGATGAGAGGGGGGGGGGCGGGGAAACTGGCTGGGTGCTTAATTAGGATCACCTTTCCAAAGCAAACCCCCAAACTCTAGTCCTTTCAAACCCACTTCCAACCCTGATTGGCTGATTTAAAGGACCCTTTTCCCTTCGTTAGACCAATGGCGGTGGGTTGGGGAAGTGGTTTGTGGTTGTTAAAATTGCTGGCATCTAATACAAGAGAGCCTATGTAGCTCAGGGCTGAACTGTGGGGTCCCTGGTGCTCTCTGAGATGGATTGTTTTCTTGAAGACGTTGCATGAACCAGGTAGGGAACATCATCAGTGCTAAAAGGGGGTGGGGGGGGAGGAGGAGGAGGAGGAGTGGGGGGAGAGGAGGAGGTCCGTGGGGTCCTTGATGTTGCTCTCTGAGCTGGGTGGTTTTCTTGCAGACGTTTCATGACCCAACTAGGTAACCTCATCTGTGGAACGAAAGGAGTGGGGTTTGCTTTCTGTTTAAATACAAGTGGATTGCCCTGTTAGTGTTGGTGAGTGTTCTTGGTGGTTTCTTGGTTTATCAGATGTTAGCTTGCATATAGAGAACTAACCCATTCTGCTATAACACTGATGACGTTCCCTAGTTGGGTCATGAAAGGCCTGCAAGAAAACTACCAAGCTCAGAGAGCAGCAAGGATTCCACAATTGTCCTCCTCTTCCTCCTCCTCCTCCTCCTCCTCCAACTCCTCCTCCAACTCCTCCTCCTCCCCTCCTCCAACTCCTCCTCCTCCTCCTCCTCCTCCTCCTCTCTTCCTTGTATCACTGATGATGTTGCCTAGTTGGGACATGAAATGCCTGCAAGGAAACAACCAAGTTCAGAGAGCACCAAGGACCTCACAGTCTTCTTCTTCCTCCTCCTCCTCCTCCTCCTCCTCCTCCTCCTCCTCCTCCTCCTCCCTTCAAGCACTGATGATGTTCCCTAGTTGGGTCATGGAATGTCTGCAAGGAAACCACCAAGCTCAGAGAGCACCAGGAACCCCACAGTCTTCCTCCTCCTCCTCCTCCTCCTCCTCCTCCTCCTCCTCCTCCTCCTCCTCCTCCTCCTCCTCCTCCTCCTCCTCCTCCTCCTCCTCCCTTCTAGCTCTGAGGGTGTTACCTAGTTGGGTCATGAAACGTCTGCAAGAAAACCATCAAGCTCAGAGAGCACCAAGGATCCCACAGTCATTCCCCTCTCCCCCCCCTCCTCCTCCTCCTCCTCCTCCTCCTCCTCCTCCTCCTCCCTTCTAGCACTGATGATGTTGCCTAGTTGGGTCATGAAATGTCTGCAAGCAAACAACCAAGCTCAGAGAGCACCAAGGGCCCCCACAGTTCAACCTCGAGCTAAAATATTCTCTTTTATCAGAGACAATCGTCCCAGCTTGATATTGACCAGGCTTTAACCCTGATGGATTCATCTTAAAAACAAAGAAGCCTACTTTGAAGTCATCCTTTGGAATACTTTCTACATGTGATTTTCTCCTAATGCAACTCTGATCCGAGATTTAATGGGAACAGCATGACATCTTTTGGGGCATGTGCAGAAAAAGAGGCTGGGTGGAATTTAGACGGTAGTTCCACAGGGGAAGTGAGGTTGAAACCTACCCCACCTGTTAGCATCTTGTGAAGGACTGCAGCATCTCATTTAATGTCCAGGGAGATTCTCCGTCATCCAGGTCATGGTTGTCCCCCAGGTGCTTTTTTCAGGGGGCATCTGGACTTTCTTGTCTTTCTTCTGAAGACGTTTCACTTCTCACCCGAGAAGCTTCTTCAGCTCTGACTGGATGGTGGGGAATGGAAGGATTTATACTGCTTGCAGACAGCTGGTCGTTTGCCTTCTTTTAGAGAGTCATTGAGGCCACCTGGAGGTTTTATCTGTGTCCTCAGGGTCACCCGAGGTGTGGAGTCTTCTTGGCTGCAGGATGTTTTTCTGCCCTGGGTCCCTTCCCTGTTGGAGACAGGCGGAGGATGTTGGGGATGTGTCTGTGCTGTCTGGATCTCAGACTGAAGCGCAGATGGTTCCTGTAGCCTGCCATGTTTTCTGGAAGTCCGTTCACACTCCTGCAACCATTTGAAAGGTGATCATCTCAAAATGCACCGCTAAATGTCCACAGAGGTTCTCAGATATGGCAGCATCCGAGTACCACCAGTCGCCTAGCAAGGTGTCAAAAACATGATGACAAAAAAAAGAAAAAAGAAAAAATGTGATGAAGTACAGGTAGTCCTCGACTTACAACAGTTCGTTTAGTGACTGTTTGAAGTTACAATGGCACTGAAAAAAGTGCCCCCAAGCCACAGCCGAGCAAGACACCTGCCTGCCCGCCCGGCAGGGCTCTTCCTCCTGTCCGAGGTTTTCATTGCTGTGAGCATTTCTGTCGAGGATTGGCAGTGGGGGTGGGGTAGGGTGTGTTTGGTTTTTATTCCCCCCCTCTGCTGGGTGGTTGCAGCAGGTTTTGGTCACTTCACATAGCCCTGGGACACTGTGACCGTCATAAACATGAATCAGTTGCCAAGCCTCTGAATGTAAATCACAAGACCCTGGAGAGGTTGCAACATTCCAGCTGATCGGTGCTTCTTCTGGGCTCAGAAGTGGCAGGATCAGCGCTGAGCTCCAGCTGGATCCTGGCGCTGATCCTGGCGCTTCCGCCGAGCCCTGACAGCCCTGCAGCTCCAGCCGTCTCTCGCTCAGGCTTGTGTGGTGCTGCCACCGGTTCAGCTCATTCCCTCCCCCGCTACCACTTTTCTAGGATGGCCGCGTACCACCTGCCAGGTGCCAATGTACCACAGGTGGTACCCGTACCACTGGTTGAAAAGCCCTGATCCAGGTCACCGTTGTCCCATAGGTGCTTTTTTCAGGAGGCAGCTGGACTTTCTCATTTTGCTTTCTCTTTGAAAGACTTTTCGCTTCTCATCCAAATGCAGACGACCAGCTGTCTGCAAGGAGTATAAATCCTTCCATTCCCCTACCATCCGGTCAGAGCTGAAGAAGCTTCTTGGATGAGAAGCGAAACGTCTTCAAAGCAAAGCAAAAAAAATCCAGTTGCCTCCTGAAGAGGATCCCATTTAATGCAACAGCTGTAAGCACTGATTAAACGTCTACAGGAGTCACCTTTGCTGTAAAAATTAAATACCTAATTCTCATTTTTAATGCAACAGATGTGGGCTCTGATTAAGTGCATCAAGGATCTTATTTGCCAGCTGTAATTTGCAATCCACCAAGGCTTGACTGCAATTAAGTCCTTTTCAACGGCCTTATGGGGTCCCTGGCCTCAAAGGAAAATGTCAGTGTTATTTTTAGTCGGTTATTTTTTTATTTAGGTTCTCTATCTGTAGAAAAGAAATGTGTGGGATTAAGTCTTCAGTGTTGCTCAGGTCTAGTTCTTAAAATTTCTGACCAGGTACGGATAGTGCTCGACTTACTAACACTCATTTAGTGTCTGTTCAAAATCACAATGGCAATGATAAAAGTAACTTGCAAATGTTTTTCACACGATGTCGCAGCACCCCTGTGGTCATGTGATCCAAATTCAGGTGCTTGTCCATTGGCTCATATTTATGACGTACGCATCACGCGAAGATCCCCTTTTGCAGCCTCCGAAATGCAGTAAAGCCAGGATGGGAGACCAGCAAGCGATCCCAGGACTATGGACTGGCTGATAAAGAAAGGGAAAACAATCACGCGATCCTGTTTTGCAGCCCTCTGACAAGCAAAGTCAAGGGGGGAAGCCATATTCACTTAACAACCGTGTCACTGATTTAACAACTGCAGTGGTTCACTTAACAACTGTGGCAAGAACGGTTGTAGAATGGGACTAAGCTCAGTTAATTACATTCTCGCTTAGAAACAGAAACTTTTTTTCATTTACAACCTTTTTTGCCATGGTCGTTAAGCAAAGCCTGTCGTTAAGTGAACCACATGGTTGTTAAGTGAATCCAGAACACACACACACACACGCACACACACACTGACTTGGCTGGTCAGAAGCCAGCAGAGAAAGTGGCAAAAGGTGATCACGTGACCCCAGAATGATGCAACTGTCAAAAGTACATGCCAGTTGCCAAGCATTCTAATTTTGATCACATGACTACAGGAATGCTACAACGGTCATGTGAAAAATGGTCGTAAGTCACTTTTTTCATTGCTACCCTAACTTCAAACGGTCCCTAAATGGATGGTCATAAGTTGAGAACTACCTGTACGGAGCAGAGCAAGTAATTCAATTGCAGATTTGCATTGCAACCTTTAAATTAGCCGTATCGTTCAAAGGAACCGCATCACTGCCACGAAATGGCATAGGAAAGACATAGCTGTTTTAGGGAGTTGCAAGGACATGTCACACGCATTCTCCATGTGCTTATTGGTATAGTGCAGGTTGGACTAGATCACCTTCAGGTTCCCTTCCAACTCTGTCATTCTGTGTCAACAATGAAGGCTGCCAAGCTTGAACATAATTTATCTATCTATGCTAAGAAAGGTTCAAAGGACATTTTTGTAGACTTGATTTCAAAAGTTTACACAGCTGCAAAAGAGATTTTATTTATTTATTTATTATCTAAAAGAGAATTTGCAGCCTTATTTTTGTAACCATACTCAGTAAATGTGCCAAAAATCTGGAAACAACTAATGGGATAGCATTAAGACATGGAGCAAGTTTAGAGCGAGTTTTTTTTTCTCATTGTTTACTTATTACAATATTTACATCATGCTGACTCCACAGATTGCAGGCAATTGATGGCTCCCTCCGTGTAAAATTAACATACCGATAAACCACAGAGCAGTAAAAATGATCAATCACTACTCTGACAAGCATCCGTCGATCCAACAATATTCTTACTAAGACTCTGCAAAGAGTAAAAGCAGTCCTCAAATTACAACAGTTCGTTTAGCGACCGTTCAAAGTTACACTGGCAGTTTATGACCGTTTTTCACAATTATGGCTGTGGCAGCACCCCCATGGTCACATGATCAAAATTCAGATGCTCGGCAACTGGCATGTACTTTTGACAGTTGTGGGGTCATGGAGTCACATGATCCCCTTTTGCGAACTTCTGAGAAGCAAAGCTGATGGGGGAGTTGGATTCACTTAGCAACCGTGTTACTAATTTAACTGCAGTGATTCACTTAACGGCTGTGGCCAGAAAGGTTGTAACATGGGGCAAAACTCACTTAACTAATCTCTTTTAGCAACAGAAATTTTGGGCTCTATTGTGGTCGTAAACAGAGGCCTTTTCGAACATCTGAATTTCTGGAAATAGGCTTTTGGGGTAAAAAATATATATGAAAGGTCTCTGTCTCATTTGGTTTGTTCCTGTCCATCCATGGATCTTTTGGGGACTCAAGACATTAAATCAGACATGTCAAACACAAGGCACGGGGGCCAGATCCAGCCCGCGAAGTGGTTTCATGTGGCCCATGAAGCCATCCTGGCAACAGTGAGGGAACGGCCCCCTCTGCCTTGGCCCTGGCCCAGAGACCCTCCTTCTGCCAGAGACCCTCAGATCTGTCCCACTCCTGCCCAGGCCCCCATAGGCACCCTTGATGCCAACGATGTAGAGCTGGCCACGCCCACCCAGTAGGCCATACATAGTCTAGCCACGCCCACCCAGTAGGCCATATGCACTCTAGCCACGCCCACCCAGTAGGCCACACCCACCCTGGCCACACCCACCCGGCCCCCTGAGGGCAACCACAATGCTGATGTGGCCCTCAGTGAAATTGAGTTTGACACCCCTGATCTATTGGATAAGAAAGTAGATTGAAATCTGTTGAGATGGAAATCTTGTTTATTCCATTGTCATTCAGTTCTAGAAAATACACATATTCCCAGCACCTGCTATCCTGGAACATTTTATTTATATAAAATAGGATAATGACTTCTCCACTAGAAAATCCATTCCTGGGGACTTAAGGAACTTTTGAAGACCATGAGATAATGAATTTGAGTGGGGAGAGTAGGGGAAAAAATCAGCCCCCTTCTGCGAATAGGGAAGGACTTAAAAGAACTGCAAACAATTGTAAATTAAATAGTTTCGAGTTGATTACTGGTGACTATAAGGCATCTACCTTCTGCAGTCCTCTATTTAACATACTGTGTAATTTTAAAGCTTGCTGGGCTGCTACCTAGAAGTATATAATATTGATGACTTTGCTTAGTCAGTGGCGTAGCGTGGGGGGTGCAGGGGGGGCCGGCCACACCGGGCGCAACATCTGGGGGGGCGCGCTCACACTCGCAGCTCTCTGCCCCTGCCTGGCTCACTCACTCTCTCTCACTGCAGTGCTGGCTGTGTGAATCCGATCCGAGCTGCCGGGTCGCCGCCCACTGTGGAGGGGGGGGGTGCCAGGCATGCGGTTAGGGGGCGCAAATTACTTGCCTTGCCCCGGGTGCTGACAACCCACGCTACGCCACTGTGCTTAGTAAATCATTTAGGACTTAATATTTTTTTTATTCTTACTCTTGGTATTCTTTGTGTTCAATTGCTTAATTTCACCATTCCTAGCTATAATGATTTAAATCAGACATGTCAAACACAAGGCCCGGGGGCCAGATCCAGCCCGCGAAGTGGTTTCATGCGGCCCGCGAAGCCATCCTGGAAACAGTGAGGGAACGACCCCCACTGCCTTGGCCCTGGCCCAGAGACCCTCCTTCTGCCAGAGACCCTCAGATCTGTCCCACCCCTGCCCAGGCCCCCATAGGCACCCTTGATGCCAATGATGTAGAGCTGGCCACGCCCACCCAGTAGGCCATACATAGTCTAGCCACGCCCACCCAGTAGGCCATATGCACTCTAGCCACGCCCAGCCAGTAGGCCACGCCCACCCTGGCCACACCCACCCGGCCCCCTGAGGGGAACTGCAATGCTGATGCGGCCCTCAATGAAATTGAGTTTGACACCCCTGCATTAAATACAACATATCTATATCTATATCTATATCTATATCTATATCTATATCTATATCTATATCTATATCTATATCTATATCTATATCTATATCTATATCTATATCTATATCTATCTATATCCAGGGCTTTTTTTCTCATAGAACGCTCAGAACGGAGTTCCAGCACATTAAATACAACATATCTATATCTTTATCTATATCGATAGATAGATAGATAGATAGATAGATAGATAGATAGATAGATAGATAGATAGATAGATAGATAGATAGATAGATAGATAGATAGATAGATAGATAGTTAGATAGACAGACAGACAGACAGACAGATAGATAGATATGAGGTCTCTGTCTCATTTGATTTGTTCCTGTCTACCCATGGATCTTTTGGGGACTCAAGACATTAAAGATGTATGTATGTATGTATGTATGTATGTATGTATGTATGTATGTACTGTATGTATCTATCTGTCTGTCTGTCTATCTATCTATATCTATCTATCTGTCTGTCTGCCTGTCTGTCTATCTGTCTGTCTATCTATCTGTCTGTCTATCTGATATAGATAGATACAGATATATAGAGATAGATATTGATATAGATATTAATAATTTTGCCTCTGGGTTTGAGAAATTGACAGCTTTTATAAAAGCAAAAACATTATTCAGTTTAAAAATCCTCAGGCTTCTTTTCTCTCAGGGAATCCAATAAACTTTATGAGGTTAAAAACAAACAAAAAACTATTTTCTTCTGGATTTAAAGGAAAAAGCCATCACAAGAATGTTAGGAGGCAAAAGATGGATGAATATAAGCAGAGATATCTAGGCTTCCCTTCGGAGGAATTTTAATATCAAAGCCTTTTTTGGGAGAGTTTTTTTTAACAAAATTTCTTTTCCAACACAAAAACCCCAACCACAGTGGTCAGGGCAACGTGCTTTAAACAGTGGGTGATTTAGACCAGGGCTTTTCAACCAGTGGTACGGGTACCACCCGTGGTACATTAGCACCTGGCAGGTGGTACGCGACCATCCTAGAAAAGTGGTAGTGGGGGAGGGGAATGAGCTGAACCGGTGGCAGCACCGCACAAGCCTGAGCGAGAGACGGCTGGAGCTGCAGGGCTGTCAGGGCTCAGTGGAAGCGCCAGGATCAGCACCAGGATCCAGCTGGAGCTCAGCGCTGATCCTGCCACTTCTGAGCCCAGAAGAAACGCTGATCAGGTGGAATGTTGCAGCATCTCCAGGGTCTTGTGGTTTATAATAGTAATAATAATAATAATAATAATAATAATAATAATAATAATAATAATAATAATAATAATAATAATAATAATAATAATAATAATAAAGTTGGAAGGGACCTTGGAGGTCATCTAGTCCAACCCCCTGCTAAGGCAGGAAACCCTATACCATTTCAGACAAGTGGCTGGCCAGTCTCTTCTTAAAAACCTCCAGTGTTGGAGCATTTACATTCAGATGCTTGGCAACTGATTCATATTTATGACGGTCACAGTGTCCCAGGGTCATGTGAAGTGACCAAAACCTGCTGCAACCACCCAGCAAAGGGGTGGGGGGTGGGAATAAAAACCAAACACCCCCCACCCCACCCCCACTGCCAATCCTCGACAGAAATGCCCACAACAATGAAAACCTCGGACAGAAGGAAGAGTGTCGCCGGGCGGGCAGGCAGGTGTCTTGCTGGGCTGTGGCTTGGGGGGCACTTTTTTCAGTGCCATTGTAACTTCGAACAGTCACTAAGAGAACTGTTGTAAGTCGAGGACTACCTGTACTTCATCACTTTTTTTCCTTTTTTTTTTTTTGGTCATCAAGTTTTTGACACCTTGCTAGGCGACTGGTGGTACTCGGATGTTGCCATATCCTAAAAGTGGTACAATGGGTGAAAAGGTTGAAAAGCCCTGCTTTAGACAGCAGCATTTCTCACGCTGTCTTTGACAACTCCAGAATTAGCAAAAACAGGCAATCCTCAGTTTATGACCCCAATTGAGCCC
This sequence comes from Vipera berus, assembly GCF_964194415.1. Lineage (NCBI taxonomy): Eukaryota > Metazoa > Chordata > Lepidosauria > Squamata > Viperidae > Vipera > Vipera berus. The sequence continues at coordinate 128,866,784 of NC_138205.1, read as the reverse complement.
AACGTTTCTGTTGCTAAGCAAGGCAGCTGTGACATGAGATTTGCCCACTTGACGACCGTTCTCGCCACAAAAGCGAATCACTGAAATTGTTAAGTTTGCAAAGTGAATCAGGCTTTCCCCCTGTGACTTTGCTGGTCAGAGGGTTGCAAAAACGGATCATGTGACCCCGGGCTGCTGCGACCGTCGTAAAATATGAGCCAGTTGCCAGATGTCTTGAATTTTGATCACATGATCACGGGGATGCTACAATAGTCGTAAGTGTGAAAAATGGCCATAAGTCAGTTTTTTCAGTGGGGTTGTAACTTCGAACGTCACTAAACGAACGGTTGTAAGTCGAGAACTAACAGTAGAAGGCGGTATATTTTCACTCCGGAAAAATGCATTTTGAATTTGAACATTCAACCAGCAACTATAAAATGTCTGCGTTCGAGGCTTCCTTCCTTCCTTCCTTCCTTCCTTCCTTCCTTCCTTCCTTCCTTCCTTCCTTCCTTCCTTCCTTTCTCTTTCTTTCTTTCTTTCTTTCTTTCTTTCTTTCTTTCTTTCTTTCTTTCTTTCTTTCTTTCTCTTTCTTTTTCTCTCTCTCCTTCCTTCCTTCCTCTTTCTTTCTTTCTTTCTCTTTCTTTTTCTCTCTCTCCTTCCTTCCTTCCTCTTTTTTTCTTTCTTTCTCTTTCTTTTTCTCTCCTTCCTTCCTTCCTTCCTTCCTTCCTTCCTTCCTGATTTATGGAGGGTTCATCTGTCTGCTGGAGACTTTTAGGAACAGTGATTTTTCTCTGAGATATTTTACAGGCATTCCTTTTTATTTATTTATTTTCTTTCTAGCAATGACCTAGATTTTACTGACAAAATCCAGGCTCCTGGAAAAAGGATGAGAGAGATGGCCTCAGCCATCCAACAAAAGAGAGGGAGAGAGAATGGGATGTCTTTGGTCAAACTGCTGAGGCTGCAATATGGGAAAATGCTTTGCAGCTTGTGATTGATTGTAGCTTACGAGTCCTGGGCCTCGTATCCTAATAATACAAATCGCCTGAGAGAGAGAGAGAGAGAGAGAGAGAGAGAGAGAGAGAGAGAGAGAGAGAGAGAGAGAGAGAGAGAGAGAGAGAGATGTAGAAAAACTGGAGGGAAGGGAGGGAGGGATGAGGAGAGAAAGAGGAATAATAGAGAGAGAAGAGAGGAGGGAGGGAGGGAGGAAAGGAAGGAGGGAGGGAGGAAGATGAGAGAAAAAAAGGGGAAGAGAGGAGCAAAGGAAGAAGGAGGAGGAGAAAGAGAGGGAGAAGAGAGGGAGGGGAAGGAAGGAAGGAAACAAAGGGAGGAAGGAAAGGGAGGGAGAGAGGAAGGAAGGAATTAGGGAAGAAGGAGGAAGAAGAGAGGAGGAAGGAAGGAAACAAAGGGAGGAAGGAAAGAGGGAGGGAGAGAGGAAGGAAGGAATTAAGGAAGGAAGGAAGGAAGGCAGAGGAGAGAAAGAGGAAGAAGAGAGGGAGGGGAAGGAGGAGGGAAAGGAAGGGAGGGAGAGAGGAAGGAAGGAATTAAGGAAGAAGGAGGAAGAAGAGAGGAGGAAGGAAGGAAAAGGGAGGAAGGAAAGGGAGGGAGAGAGGAAGGAAGGAATTAAGGAAGGAAGGAAGGAAGGAAGAGGAGGCGAGAAAGAGGAAGAAGAGAGGGAGGGGAAGGAGGAGGGAAAGGAAGGGAGGGAGAGAGGAAGGAAGGAATTAAGGAAGAAGGAGGAAGAAGAGAGGAGGAAGGAAGGAAACAAAGAGGAAGGAAAGGGAGGGAGGGAGGAAGGACGGAATTAAGGAAGGAAAAAAGAGAGGGAGGGATGAGGAGAGGAAGAAGAAAGGGAGGGGAGTAAGAGAGAAAGACATGAAGGGAGGAAGCAAAGGGAGGAAGGAAATTTACCTCAGCTTTTCTAATATAAACTTCCTACACAAATTTAGGGAATCCTCAATCTTTCTCCTAGGGAAAAAGATTTTTCAGTCAGAGAGACCCAGCTTTCAGCAGCTGGTTCCCCAAAGACGTTTTCATTTTCTTTCTCTCGCTCACTTCCAGCGTCAGCCTATTTTGGCCTTAGGATGCAATTTCTAATTCACAACTCCTGGGATCGGAAAAAAAACAACACGATGCCTTGGACCCCTACATGAATATATTTCATTTTTACAGCATTAGATGACATCTCCTTTAATCTGTTAGATGAAATAACTTAGCTTATTATTCCATCCCCGGAGAGGCTGACACCACTCCTCCTTCCCAATCTGAGTAATTATTCCAGAAAACTGGGGTCACTTTGATGAAAAGGAGTCAAACTCATCAAATTCGCAGACGACAACCAAGCTGGCAGGAATAGCCAACTCTCCAGAAGTTACAGGCTTAAGATACAGGAGGATCTGGACAGACTCGAACACTGGGCGCTGTCTAACAAAATGAAATTCAATGGTGAAAAAAGGAAGGTTCTACATTTAGGCAGGAAAAATCAAATGCACAGGTATAGTATAGGGGGTACCTTGTTGAATAGTAGTACCTGTGAGAGGGATTTCAGAGTCCTGGTGGACAATCACTTAAATATGAGCCAGCAGTGTGCTGCAGCTGCCAAAAAAGCCAACACAGTGCTAGGCTGCATTAACAGAGGGATAGAATCAAGATCACGTGAAGTACTAATACCACTTTACAATGCTTTGGTAAGGCCACACCTGGAATACTGCATCCAGTTTTGGTTACCACGATGTAAAAAAGATGTCAAAACTCTGGAAAGAGTACAGAGAAGAGCAACAAAGATGATCGGGGACTGGAGGCTAAAACATATAGGGAACAGTTGCTGGAATTGGGTATGTGTAGTTTAACGAAGAGAAGGACGAGGGGGGACATGATAGCAGTGTTCCAGTATCTCAGGGGCTGCCCCAAAGAAGAGGGAGTCAAGCTCTTCTCCAAAGCACCTGAAGGCAGGACAAGAAGCAACGGATGGAAACTCATCAAGGAGAGAAGCAACCTGGAACTAAGGAGGAATTTCCTGACAGTGAGAACAATTAACCAGTGGAACCACCTGCCTCCAGAAGTGGTAAATGTAAAAGTGGTTTTTAAGAAGAGACTGGACAGCCATTTGTCCAAAATGGTATAGGGTCTCCTGCCTGAGCAGGGGGTTGGTTAGCAACCCTTTGAGGTGCATTGGGCTCTCAGAGAGGGACTGGCCCAAGGTCACCCAGCTGCTTTTCCTGCCTAAGACAGGACTAGAACTCACCGTCTCCTGGTGATTAGCACAAAGTCATCCAATCAGTTTTCACAGCTAAGGTGGGACTAGAACTCTGCTTCTGCTGGTGATTGGCCCAAAGTCATCCAGTTTGCTTTCATGCTTAAGGCGAGACTAAAACTCACCGTCTCCTGGTGACTGACCCAAAGTCACCCAGCCGGCTTTCAGGGCTAAAGAGATACTAGAACTCACCATATCCTGGCAATTGGCCCAAAGTCACCCAGCCGGCTTTCAGGGCTAAGGCAGGACTTGAACTCACAGTCTCCTGCTTTCTAGCCTGGTGAGTTAACCACTAGGCCATAGGTCCCCAACCTTTTGGGCACCAGGGACCGGTTCCGTGGAGAGAGGTTTTTCCGTGGACCGGAGAGCGCGTGGTTTAGTGTGCTGCCTGCATCCCACGCATGGAGCTTTGACCCCTGCACTAGACCAAACTAGCTCTCATTGTATGTATGTATGTATGTATGTATTCTCCGTATGAACCCAGCCACCTGAAATTTTGTCAATTGACCATGATTTTTTTTAAAAAAACAGTTGTTTTGAAAACCCAGTTCATTCTAGCTGCATAAAATGCATAGAATTAAACATTCAGAGCTGGTTTGCATTTTGCTTGCATATTCATCTCTAAACTGCCTGCTTTGCAACGTCCCCAAAGTTGCTTTTTCAAAAGGCAACTGGAGTTTTTCCTCAAAGACGTTTCGCTTCTCATCCAACGAGCTTCTTCATTTCTGACTGAATGGTGGGGAATGTAAGGATTTATGTTCCTTGCAGTCATCTGGCCGTTAGTGCTCTCTCTGAGAGTCATTGAGGCCACCTGGAGGTTTATCTGTGTCCTCAGAGTCACCTGAATGGTGCAAATGGGTGTGGAGCCTTTTTGGAAATGCTGAAAGGACCGTGTGGTAGACAGGAAATAATAGGTGATGTCTTCCTCAATCTTAATGTAGATGGCCTCTTTGACCCCTCTTTCAAGTGGCCTCAAAAAAATCTCAGAAAGAGTACTAATGACCAGATCAGGGCTTTTCAACCAGTGGTACGGGTACCACCAGTGGTACATTGGCACCTGGCAGGTGGTACGCGACCATCCTAGAAAAGTGGTAGTGGGGGAGGGGAATGAGTTGAACCGGTGGCAGCACCGCACAAGCCTGAGTGAGAGACGGCTGGAGCTGCAGGGCTGTCAGGGCTCAGCGGAAGCGCCAGGATCAGTGCCAGGATCCAGCTGGAGCTTGGCACTAATCCTGGTGCTTCTGCTGAGCCCAGAAGAAGCTCCAATCAGCTGGAATGTTGCAGCATTTCCAGGGTCTTGTGATTTTACATTCAGATGCTTGGCAACTGACTCATATTTATGACGGTCACAGTGTCCCAGGGTCATGTGAAGTGACCAAAACCTGCTGCAACCACCTAGCAAAGTGGGGGGGGGGAATAAAAACCAAACACACACACACACCCAGCCGCGCTGCCAATCCTCAGCAGAAATGCTCAGAACAATGAAAACCTCGGACAGGAGGAAGAGCGCCCCCGGGTGGGCAGGCAGGTGTCTTGCTCGGCTGTGGCTCAGGGGGCACTTTTTTCAGTGCCATTGTAACTTCGAACAGTCACTAAGTGACCTGTTGTAAGTCGAGGACTACCTGTACTTCATCACTTTTTTCCTTTTTTTTTTGGTCAAGTTTTTAACACCTTGCTAGGTGACTGGTGGTACTTGGATGTTGCCATATCCTAAAAGTGGTACAATGGATGAAAAGGTTGAAAAGCCCTGACCTGGATGACTGAGAACCTCCGTGGACATTTAGCGGTGCATTTGGGAATGAACACCCTTCAAATGGTTGCAGGAGTGTGAACGGACTTCCAGAAAACTTGGCAGGCTACAGGAACCATCTGCGCTTCAATTTGAGATCCAGACAGCACAGACACATCCCCAGCATCCTCCGCCTGTCTCCAACAGGGAAGGGACCCAGGGCAGAAAATCATCCTGCAGCCAAGAAGGCTCCACACTTCGAACAGTCACTAAGTGAACTGTTGTAAGTCGAGGACTACCTGTACTTCATCACTTTTTTCCTTTGGTCATCATGTTTTTGACACCTTGCTAGGCGACTGGTGTTACTTGGATGTTTCCATATCCTAAAAGTGGTACAATGGGTGAAAAGGTTAAAAAGCCCTGGATCAGATGACTGCAAGAAATATAAATCCTTCCATCCACCACCATTCAATCAGAATGGAAGAAGCTTCTTGGATGAGAAGCAAAACATCTTAAACAAGATGGGAAAACCATGACCTGGATGACTTAGAATCTCCACAGACCTCCATTCCAAAGCTTTGGCTGTTTTGCGTCCCTGAACCTCATTCACACCTCCTGGAGGCCGTTAGAAGTTAAATGGCAGGTGTGGGTTTCAAGCTGTTGGATTAAAGTCAGCCAAGAAGCACATGTTTTTTTTTAAAAAAAATAATGGCCTCCTCTTGAGTTCCTAACAAGTTCTTAAATAAATCATAGCAATATGCATCGGTGATGGAGTGGCTTTCAACCTTGAGGTTTTCGGAAATTATGATACAAAGTGCTTCCAAAATGGGATGAGAAGACCACTAGATCAGCTGGATGATCAGAGAGAAGAATGTGGCTGGGATTTTCCACGGACACAATTATTTTTCTGCAGTGGTTTTGCAACCCAGCCGCAGATATAACATCCCAAATGTTTAGTCTGCAAAGGACAGGCTAGGAATATATTTTCTCCTTTATAATCAGTGCGCTGCAGCTGCCAAACAAGCCAACGCAGTGCTAGGCTGCATCAACGGAGGGAGAGGATCAAGGTCATGTGAAGTGTGGATACCCCTTTATAAGGCCACACTTGGAATACAGCGTCCAGCTGTGGTCGCCACCATACAGGTGGTCCTTGACCTACGACCACAGTTGAGCCTCAAATTTCTGCTGCTAAGCAAGATAATTGTTAGGTGAATTTTGTCCCATTTTACTACCTTTCTTGCCACAGTTGTTAAGTGGATCACTGCAGTTGTTAACTTTGTAACACGGCTGTTAAGTGAATCTGGCTTCCCCATTGAAAAGCCCTTTGTCCAAAGTGGTTTAGGGACGCCTGTTTCAGCAGGGGGATGCATTAAAAGGCAAAGGAGGAGGAGGAGGAGGAGGAGGAGGAGGAGGAGGAAGGACTGTGGGGTACCTGGTGCTCTCTGAGCTGGGTGGTTTCCTTGCAGACGTTTCATGACTCAAATAGGGAACATCATCAGTGCTAGAAGGGGGGGGGGAGGAGGAGGAGGAGGAGAATGACTATAGGGTCCTTGATGCTTTCTGAGCTTGGTTGTTTTCTTGCAGACGTCTCATGACCCACCTAGATAACATCATCAGTGACAGAAGGGAGTGGGGTTTGTGGGGAGGAGGTCAATAGGGAAGGAGGAGGAGGAGGAGGGGGGGAGGAGGAGGAAGGACTGTGGGGTCCATGGTGCTCTCTGAGCTTGGCTGTTTTCTTGCAGACGTCTCATGACCCATCTAGATAACATCATCAGTGCCAGAAGGGAGGAGGAGGAGGAGGAGGAGGAGGAGGAGGAGGAGGAGGAGGAGGAGGAGGAGGAGGAGGAGGAGGAGGAGGAGGAGGAGGAGAAGAATGACTGGGGTCCATGGTGCATTCTGAGCTTGGCTGTTTTCTTGCAGACGTCTCATGACCCATCTAGATAACATCATCAGTGCCAGAAGGGAGGAGGAGGAGGAGGAGGAGGAGGAGGAGGAGGAGGAGGAGGAGGAGGAGGAGGAAGGACTGTGGAGTCCTTGGTGCTTTCTGAGCTTGGCTGTTTTCTTGCAGACGTCTCATGACCCACCTAGATAACATCATCAGTGCCAGAAGGGAGTGGGGTTTGTGGGGGGGAGGAGGAGGAGGAGGAGGAGGAGGAGGAGGAGGAGGAGAAAAAGTCCTAGGCTTTAGAACCAGTCTGCAGATCAATCTCTGCTTCTAGCTAAACAGCAAAATTGAAGAAAATGCAATCGCTGAGATATTAAACCTGCCACACTCCCCACTTTTTCGCCTGAGTTAGGAAATTAACCACCTGTTTGCTTCAGATGAAGCCATATTGCTTGAATTAACGCTCTAGCAGGAGATCACCAAAGGGTTACAACAAATATTTCAAAATGTTTCTTTTTACAAAGGAGAGGATGTTAAAATTGTGTCCTGTTTGAGGGTCATTAGTCCTCAACTTACCACCGCAACGGAGCCCAAAATTTCTGTTGTTAAGGGAAACATTTGTTAAGTGAGTTTTGCCCCATTTTACGACCTTTCCTGCCACAGTTGTTAACGCTGCAGTTATTAAGTGAATAACACGGTTGTTAAGTGAATCCGGTTTTCCCCCCATTGACTTCGCTTGTCAGAAGGTTGCAAAAGGGGATCACGTGACTCTGGGACGCTGCGACCGTCATAAAGACGAGTCAGTTGCCCAGAGTCTGAATTTTGATCACGTGATCCTGGGGATGGTGCAATGGCCGTAAGTGTGTAAAACGGTCATAAGTCTGTTTTTTCAGCGCTGTTGTAATCTTGTGCGGTCACTAAAGTAACAGTTGTAACTCAAGGATTGTCTATATGTATAATTATTTAGCATTTGGCACATCACACATGGACTAGTAATATATATTTGATATACTTAATGGTTAGGGGTCTTATATGAAGATTGAGCCATAGAGATAAAAATCAAATAAAATGCTGCCAACTCTGGCATTAGCTGATGGGCACCTATTTACAAACGTCAGGTAGTCCTCAGGTTACATCAGTTCACTTAGTGACTATTCGAAATTACAACGGTGCTGAAAAAAAGTGACTTAAGACCGTTTTTCATGTTTACGTCCGTTGCAGCATTCCCCCATGGTCACGTGATCAAAATTCAGATGCTTCATGATCAACTCATACTTATGACGGTTGTGTTCTGTACCAGCCTGCTACCGGCCCTGCAGAAAAGGCAGGGACAACCCCTTTACAAACGGCAAGAGGCTGGAATTAAGCCTGCCAAATTTATTAACATAAAGCAGAGCAAAACAAAACACCAACCATGAAACAGGAGCTATGAAACAGGAACTAATCAAGCGGTTGCCTTCAGCAAACCAGCCCTCCCACGCATTCCCCTTTTATACAGTTCAGGGCGTGGCTTCTCTCTGCCTCCTTCTGAGGTGCCCCATTGCCTTCCTCTGTTTACTCCTGATTGACTGCCACCTGCGTCGGGCGTCCTTGAACAGGGCCAGCTGTGGGTCATCTTCATCCACGCTGTCAGGCTCACACAGTTGGGTCTCCATCGTGACCAGGTGGGAGGGGCCTGGCTGAGGGCTCTCATCAGCAAGATCTTCAACCCCCTCAGCAAGCTCTTCAACACCCCCCTCCTCCTCTGAGTCGTCCGACCCAACTGCCGAACCCACAGGCTGACCCTGAATCACAACAGGTTGCAGTCTCCTTTGGGGGGGGGTCATGTGATCCCTTTTTGTGACCTTCTGACAAGCAAAGTCAATGGGGAAAGCCAGATTCACTTAACAACCTTGTTTTTCCCTTAACAACCGCAGTGATTCACTTAACAACTGAAGGAAGAAAGGTCGTAAGCAAAAACCTCACCTAACAGCTGGATATTTTGGGCTCGGTTGTGGTCGTAAACTGAGGACTTACCTCTGTGAATAAAAGTGAGTCTTTTTTTACAGTTCTTCTAGTTTTATAAACTCAGCTGCCGAAACTGGCCTTTGTCAAAGAGGCAAATTGTTTATAAAAAACATTTTCTCCTTCTTGAAAAGGTGTTTAGCTTCAAGAGACACTGTCAGGAGATTTTTCTTCCCTCCTTCTTCCTCATATTTAAAAATAACATTCTCCCCCCCCCATATTTTCCCTTTTACCTCTGTCTTAAGTAAATTCACACAGCTGCACACAGAAGAATGGAGGAAAAAAAATGCAGGTAGTCCTCGCCTTACGACCACAACTGAGCCCAAAATTTGTGCTGTTAAGCGAGACATTTGTTAAGTGAGTTTTGCCCCATTGTACAGCCTCTACTCCTCCTCCTGTCCACAAACTCTACTCCCTTCTAGCCCTGACGACATTACCTAGTTGGGTCACGAAACATCTGCAAGGAAACCAGCCAGCTCGGAGAGCACCAAAGACTCTCATTTCAACCTTGAAACCCTAAAAATATTCTCTTTTTTAAAAGAATAGTTAGAGCCAAGGGTGCATGTGATGGTTAAATTTCCAGACTCCTCTTAAAATTTCTCTTTTCCCTCAGGGCTGTATAAAATATA